>NC_060177.1:7050113-7122613 GCF_021184085.1 Oncorhynchus gorbuscha
GTTCCTCTCCACCCGGCACAGCCAGAAGAGGACTGGCCACCCCACATAGCCTGGTTCCTCTCCACCCGGCACAGCCAGAAGAGGACTGGCCACCCCACATAGCCTGGTTCCTCTCCACCCGGCACAGCCAGAAGAGGACTGGCCACCCCACATAGCCTGGTTCCTCTCCACCCGGCACAGCCAGAAGAGGACTGGCCACCCCATATAGCCTGGTTCCTCTCTAGGTTTATAATCTCCACCCGGCACAGCCAGAAGAGGACTGGCCACCCCACATAGCCTGGTTCCTCTCCACCCGGCACAGCCAGAAGAGGACTGGCCACCCCACATAGCCTGGTTCCTCTCCACCCGGCACAGCCAGAAGAGGACTGGCCACCCCATATAGCCTGGTTCCTCTCCACCCGGCACAGCCAGAAGAGGTTTATGGTTCCTCCACCCGGCACAGCCAGAAGAGGACTGGCCTCCCCACATAGCCTGGTTCCTCTCCACCCGGCACAGCCAGAAGAGGACTGGCCACCCCACATAGCCCGGTTCCTCTCCACCCGGCACAGCCAGAAGAGGACTGGCCACCCCACATAGCCCGGTTCCTCTCCACCCGGCACAGCCAGAAGAGGACTGGCCACCCCACATAGCCTGGTTCCTCTCCACCCGGCACAGCCAGAAGAGGACTGGCCACCCCACATAGCCTGGTTCCTCTCCACCCGGCACAGCCAGAAGAGGACTGGCCACCCCATATAGCCTGGTTCCTCTCCACCCGGCACAGCCAGAAGAGGACTGGCCACCCCACATAGCCTGGTTCCTCTCACCCGGCACAGCCAGAAGAGGACTGGCCACCCCACATAGCCCGGTTCCTCTCCACCCGGCACAGCCAGAAGAGGACTGGCCACCCCACATAGCCTGGTTCCTCTCCACCCGGCACAGCCAGAAGAGGACTGGCCACCCCACATAGCCTGGTTCCTCTCCACCCGGCACAGCCAGAAGAGGACTGGTCACCCCACATAGCCCGGTTCCTCTCCACCCGGCACAGCCAGAAGAGGACTGGCCACCCCACATAGCCCGGTTCCTCTCCACCCGGCACAGCCAGAAGAGGACTGGCCACCCCACATAGCCTGGTTCCTCTCCACCCGGCACAGCCAGAAGAGGACTGGCCACCCCACATAGCCTGGTTCCTCTCCACCCGGCACAGCCAGAAGAGGACTGGCCACCCCACATAGCCTGGTTCCTCTCTAGGTTTCTTCCTAGGTTTTGGCCTTTCTAGGGAGTTTTTCCTAGCCACTGTGCTTCTACACCTGCATTGCTTGATGTTTGGGGTTTTAGGCTGGGTTTCTGTACAGCACTTTGTGACATCAGCTGATGTACGAAATAAATTTGATTTGATTTGATTTGATGACTAGAAAGCCGGTGACACCGACCGCCGAACGCCGCCCGAACAAGGAGAGGAGCCGACCTCAGCCGAAGTCGTGACAGTTGTTGTTTGTGTCACACTGCTTTGCTTTATCTTGGCCAGGTCACAGTTGTAAATGAGAAGTTGTTCTCAACTGGCCACCTGGTTAAATAAAGGTGAAATCAAATACATCAAGAATGAATGAACAAACTAGGTATAAAGTCAAGTCAAAATCTGTCTGTCTGCCACTGAACAATTATTATTATTAAAAATGTTTTTTTACCTTTATTTAAAAGGCAACAAAAAACCAGGCAAGTCAGTTAAGAACATATTCTTATTTTCAATGACAGCGGGTTAACTGCCTGTTCAGGGGCAGAACAACAGGGGCAGTAACCTTGTTCAGCGTCATTGTAAATAACAATTGGGACATTTTGAACTCTAATACCTTCACATGCATATAAATTGCACTTACTAGTCCAACGCTCTAAGTCCACTAGGCGTAAACTATAGCAATGCAGGCGTAAACCCTATAGTCAATGCAGGTAAACCCTATACTGTTCCACAGGCCGTCATAGTCAATGCACACAATTGGTCAATCCACAGGCGTAAACCTCATTATTGCACTCTATATACCTTCACATGCATATAAATTGCACTGGTAAACCTCTATAGTCAATGCACAGGCGTAAACCTCTATAGTCAATCCACAGGCGTAAACCTCTATAGTCAATGCACAGGCGTAAACCTCTATAGTCAATCCACAGGCGTAAACCTCTATAGTCAATGCACAGGCGTAAACCTCTATAGTCAATGCACAGGCGTAAACCTCTATAGTCAATGCACAGGCGCTATAGTCAATAAACCTCTATAGTCAATGCACAGGCGTAAACCTCTATAGTCAATGCACAGGCGTAAACCTCTATAGTCAATGCACAGGCGTAAACCTCTATAGTCAATGCACAGGCGTAAACCTCTATAGTCAATGCACAGGCGTAAACCTCTATAGTCAATGCACAGGCGTAAACCTCTATAGTCAATGCACAGGCGTAAACCTCTATAGTCAATGCACAGGCGTAAACCTCTATAGTCAATGCACAGGCGTAAACCTCTATCCTTCTTCTTCACAGAAAAGACTTCCGCGGAGGCAGGTAAAGTGGAAGGCCGGATGTATTTTTGTCCCAGAGATTCTGTAACATGTGTTTCCACAGCCGCTGTCTCCTCCTGTGACAGAGGATACACGTGACTATATACTATCTACATACACACAACCTGGGAGACAAGCCTATACACGGTGTCTTATACCCAGAATATATACACACAAATCCATATACATTGTAAATAAGAATTTGTTCTTAACTGACTTGCCTAGTTAAATAAAGGTTAAATTATAAAACAAACACATATCCACATACCATTTACCACATAGAAGCTAAATATGCCATGGCAGATTACTGTAGACACAACATTTAAACAAAAACAACATGTGTAACTGTATGGATTGTTGTACCATACAGCACTGAACGAGAGCACATTTCAACTGACTTGTAAAAGTTGTCTATTAATCAGCTGCCAAAAAGCAAAGTATACATTCATCATAAATATTCGTAGTTGTTATTTCAGCCAATTGGATCTCTGTGTTTACAGGTCTATAATTCCAAGACTAATTATGATATCACAATGCTGTTAGTTGTTATTTCAGCCAATTGGATCTCTGTGTTTACAGGTCTATAATTCCAAGACTGATTATGATATCACAATGCTGTTAGTTGCTATTTCAGCCAATTGGATCTCTGTGTTTACAGGTCTATAATTCCAAGACTAATTATGATATCACAATGCTGTTTATTGGTGTATGTAGTGCAGGCAACCGACTACTAATATTCCATATTTGAGCAATATCAGATCTGGCATTCCTCCTCTAGCCCAGACCAGGTTGATCCATAACAGGCCTTAATCCAGCGGGCCGACCCCAGGAGGATTGTCCTATCTGGGCCAGGCTGAGGCGCCTGTACAGGGCTAAGGCTCAATGGATCGCTAATCCTAGTGGTCGCCTAACCATTCCTGTAGTCCTCCCAGTGGTCTGACATTCTGCTTTCCAAGCCTGGTACAATCAACTATCTATCTCAGACAAAAAACAAACGACACAAAATACTACAGCTGCCAAGTAAAATCAGTGGGGTGTCAGTGGGGTGTCAGTGGGGTATCAGTGGGGTATCAGTGGGGGTATCAGTGGGGTGTCAGTGGGGTATCAGTGGGGTATCAGTGGGGTCAGTGGGGTGTCAGTGTGGTATCAGTGGGGTGTCAGTGGGGTCAGTGGGGTGTCATCAGTGGGGTATCAGTGGGGTGTCAGTGGGGTATCAGTGGGGTATCAGTGGGGTGTCAGTGGGGTATCAGTGGGGTGTCAGTGGGGTATCAGTGGGGTGTCAGTGGGGTATCAGTGGGGTATCAGTGGGGTGTCAGTGGGGTATCAGTGGGGTGTCAGTGGGGTATCAGTGGGGTGTCAGTGGGGTATCAGTGGGGTATCAGTGGGGTATCAGTGGGGTGTCAGTGGGGTGTCAGTGGGGTATCAGTGGGGTATCAGTGGGGTGTCAGTGGGGTATCAGTGGGGTATCAGTGGGGTATCAGTGGGGTGTCAGTGGGGTATCAGTGGGGTATCAGTGGGGTGTCAGTGGGGTATCAGTGGGGTATCAGTGGGGTGTCAGTGGGGTATCAGTCCACTCAACCAGGGGTATCAGTGGGGTGTCAGTGGGGTATCAGTCAACCAGGGGTGTAGGTCAACCAGGGGGTATCAGTGGGGTATCAGTGGGGTATCAGTGGGGTATCAGTCAACCAGGGGTGTCAGTCAACCAGGGGTATCAGTCAACCAGGGGTGTCAGTCAACCAGGAGGGTATCAGTGGGGTGTCAGTCAACCAGGGGTCAACCAGGAGGACCATCAGTGGGGTGTCAGTGGGGTATCAGTCAACCAGGAGGGTGTCAGTCAACCAGGAGGGTCCATCAGGAGGGTGTCAGTGGGGGATCAGTGGGGTCCATCAGTGGGGTATCAGTGGGGTGTCAGTGGGGTATCAGTGGGGTATCAGTGAGGGTGTCAGTGGGGTGTCAGTGGGGTATCAGTCAACCAGGGGTATCACCAGGGGTGTCCACTCAACCAGTGCTCCACTCAACCAGGGGTGTCAGTGGGGTATCAGTCCACTCAACCAGGGGGTGTCAGTGGGGTATCAGTGGGGTATCAGTGGGGTGTCAGTGGGGTGTAACCAGTGAGGGTATCAGTGGGGTATCAGTGGGGTGTCAGTGGGGTGTCAGTGGGGTATCAGTGGGGTGTAGTCTTGTGAACATGATGGAAGCACTGTTCTTGGAGAGAAGAGTTGCTCCACTTACCGACCAGCTCCACTCAACCAGGAGGACCAGCTCACACACCAGGAGGACCAGCTCCACTCAACCAGGAGGACCAGCTCCACTCAACCAGGAGGACCAGCTCCACTCAACCAGGACCAGCTCCACTCAACCAGGAGGACCAGCTCCACTCAACCAGGAGGGTCAGCTCCACTCAACCAGGAGGACCAGCTCCACTCAACCAGGAGGACCAGCTCCACTCAACCAGGAGGACCAGCTCCACTCAACCAGGAGGGTCAGCTCCACTCAACCAGGAGGACCAGCTCCACTCAACCAGAAGGACCAGCTCCACTCAACCAGGAGGACCAGCTCCACTCAACCAGGAGGACCTACTCCACTCAACCAGGAGGACCAGCTCCACTCAACCAGGAGGACCAGCTCCACTCAACCAGGAGGACCAACTCTAACCTGCTCCACTCAACCAGAAGGACCAACTCTAACCTGCTCCACTCAACCAGGAGGACCAACTCTAAACTGCTCCACTCAACCAGGAGGACCAGCTCTAACCTGCTCCACTCAACCAGGAGGACCAGCTCTAACCAGCTCCACTCAACCAGGAGGACCTGCTCCACTCAACCAGGAGGACCAGCTCTAACCTGCTCCACTCAACCAGGAGGACCAGCTCCACTCAACCAGGAGGACCAGCTCTAACCAGCTCCACTCAACCAGGAGGACCAGCTCCACTCAACCAGGAGGACCAGCTCTAACCTGCTCCACTCAACCAGAAGGACCAGCTCTAACCTGCTCCACTCAACCAGGAAGACCAGCTCTAACCTGCTCCACTCAACCAGGAGGACCAGCTCTAACCTGCTCCACTCAACCAGCAGGACCAGCTCTAACCTGCTCCACTCAACCAGGAGGACCCACTGTAACCTGCTCCACTCAACCAGGAGGACCAACTCTAACCTGCTCCACTCAACCAGGAAGAACAGCTCTAACCTGCTCCACTCAACCAGGAAGACCAGCTCTAACCTGCTCCACTCAACCAGGAAGACCAGCTCCACTCAACCAGGAGTACCAGTTTTTTACTTAACTAGCCAAGTCAGTTTAGAACAAATTCTTATTTACAATGACGGCCTACCAAGAGGCAAAAGGTGTGTGTGTGTGTGTGTGACGTACAGCGCAGGAAGCAGACCCCTAGCCTAGGCCACCAGTGTACTTACTGCTGCCCTTCACTAGGCTGGTAAATCCCTCACATTCTATTAGCCTTATTGTTCCCTGCTCCATGTTGTCAGACCTGGGTCTAATACAGTATGTCAATTACATTAGGGCTCCGGCCCAAATAGCACCCTATTCCCTATGTAGTGCACTACTTTAGACCAGTGCCCTATTCCCTATGTAGTTCACTACTTTAGACCAGTGCCCTATTCCCTATGTAGTTCACTACTTTAGACCAGTGCCCTATTCCCTATGTAGTGCACTACTTTTGACCAGGGCAGATAGGGTGAGCTTGATTCAGCAGGGTGAGTGCAGGATGTACTTTTGGGGCTATTTCGTTGGTTCCATTGTATTGGGCAAGTTCATTTAAAGGGAGAGTTCACCCAAATTACAAAATGACACATTGGATTCCTTACCCTGTAAGCTATGGACAAGGTTTGACAACAATCCATGTTTTGGTTTAGTTTCCCTGGCACTGTTTCCACATGCTAAAGTTTTAGCATTTGTGGCACAAATCCCATTCAAGTCATGGGACCGATATTAGCATTTTCAGTGCATCGTGTCCAAATCATCCGAAAGTATCTCCAAATTGTGAAGCGCAACAAAGTAACTTATAGATCGGTCCTATGATTTGTGCCGCAAATGCTAAAACGTTTGCATGTGGAAACCAGGGAAACTAAACCAAAGCAATGGATTTCTGTCATAACGTGTCCATAGACAGCTTGCAGTGATTCTTAAGTACAGTGGGGAGAGCAATTGATACACTGCCGATTTTGCAGGTTTTCCTACTTACAAAGCATGTAGAGGTCTGTAATTTTGATCATAGGTACAATTCAACTGTGAGAGACGGAATCTAAAACAAAAATCCAGAAAATCACATTGTATGATTTTTAAGTAATTAATTAGCATTTTATTGCATAACATAAGTATTTGATACATCAGAAAAGCAGAACTTAATATTTGGTACAGAAACCTTTGTTTGCAATTACAGAGATCATACGTTTCCTGTAGTTCTTGACCAGGTTTGCACACACTGCAGCAGGGATTTTGGCCTACTCCTCCATACAGACCTTCTCCAGATCCTTCAGGTTTCGGGGCTGTCGCTGGGCAATACGGACGTTCAGCTCCCTCCAAAGATTTTCTATTGGGTTCAGGTCTAGAGACTGGCTAGGCCAGTCCTTAGTTGCCCTGGCTGTGTTTCGGGTCATTGTCATGCTGGAAGACCCAGCCACGACCCATCTTCAATGCTCTTATGAGGGTTGAGGTTGTTGACCAAGATCTCGCGATACATGGCCCCATTCATCCTCCCCTCAATACGGTGCAGTCTTCCTGTCCCCTTTGCAGAAAAGCATCCCCAAAGAATGATGTTTCCACCTCCATGCTTCACGGTTGGGATGGTGTTCTTGGGGTTGTACTTATCCGTCTTCTTCCTCCAAACACGGCGAGTGGCGTTTAGACCAAAAAGCTCTATTTTTGTCTCATCAGACCACATGACCTTCTCCCATTCCTCCTCTGGATCATCCAGATGGTCATTGGCAAACTTCAGACGGGCCTGGACATGCACTGGCTTGAGCAGGGGGACCTTGCGTGCACTGCAGGATTTTAATCCATGACGGCGTAGTGTGTTACTAATGGTTTTCTTTGAGACTGTGGTCCCAGCTCTCTTCAGGTCATTGACCAGGTCCTGCCGTGTAGTTCTGGGCTGATCCCTCACCTTCCTCATGATCATTGATGCCCCACAAGATGAGATCTTGCATGGAGCCCCAGACCGAGGGTGATTGACCGTCATTTTGAACTTCTTCCATTTTCTAATAATTGCGCCAACAGTTGTTGCCTTCTCACCAAGCTGCTTGCCTATTGTCCTGTAGCCCATCCCAGACTTGTGCAGGTCTACAATTTTATCCCTGATGTCCTTACACAGCTCTCTGGTCTTGGCCATTGTGGAGAGGTTGGAGTCTGTTTGATTGAGTGTGTGGACAGGTGTCTTTTATACAGGTAACGAGTTCAAACAGGTGCAGTTAATACAGGTAATGAGTGGAGAACAGATGGGCTTCTTAAAGAAAAACTAACAGGTCTGTGAGAGCCGGAATTCTTACTGGTTGGTAGGTGATCAAAAACTTATGTCATGCAATAAAATGCGAATTAATTAGATTCCGTCTCTCACAGTGTACCTATGATAAAAATGACAGACCTCTACATGCTTTGTAAGTAGGAAAACCTGCAAAATCGGCAGTGTATCAAATACTTCTTCTCCCCACTGTATCCGAAAGTATTTGACCTTTAATGTACTCAGGGCTTCTGCTTCTATTGTAAATAGTTTGATATGTCATGTAGATTTGATGGATCAGAGAGTGATACTGTCAGAGTATTAATAATCATTATCTCATTGAGGGGGAGCTTTAGGAGACTGACTTTTGTTATAGAATGAGAGAGAGAGGGAGAGATAGGGAGAGAGGGAGAGAGAGAGAGAGAGAGAGAGAGAGAGAGAGAGAGAGAGAGAGAGAGAGAATGGAGAGAGAGAAACAGAGAGAGAATGGAGAGAGAGAGAAACAGAGAGACAGAGAGAGAGAACAGAGAGAGAGAGAGAGAACAGAGAGAGAGAGAGAGAGAGAGAGAGAGAGACAGAGAGACAGAGATTGATCCTGTTATCTTTAATACCTGTACTCTCCTGACATCTCCTGGTGGAATAGAGGCATGACACCCTGAAAGAAAACCTGCATTCTGCTAATATCTGCCATTTCTGCATTGGAGCACCACATCCAGTAACTAGATCTTTGATAAGTATAGTAATGTTCAAGAATACACAACCCAAACACACAAATTGTTGGATCTACACTTCGTCCGGAGGGAACTTTATTTGTGTGAACTTCATTCTAAACATGGAATTTAAATTAATTGTGCAAATGCTAGTCTCTTGGCTGTGAGAAAAGACTATGCTAATGCTAGTCTCTTGGCTGAGAGAAAAGACGATGCTAGTCTCTTGGCTGTGAGAAAAGACTATGCTAATGCTAGTCTCTTGGCTGAGAGAAAAGACTATGCTATGCTAGTCTCTTGGCTGTGAGAAAAGACTATGCTAATGCTAGTCTCTTGGCTGAGAGAAAAGACAATGCTAATGCTAGTCCCTTGGCTGTGAGAAAATACTATGCTAGTCCCTTGGCTGTGAGAAAAGACTATGCTAGTGTCTTGGCTGTGAGAAAAGACTATGCTAATGCTAGTCTCTTGGCTGAGAGAAAAGACTATGCTAATGCTTGTCCCTTGGCTGTGAGAAAAGACGATGCTAGTCTCTTGGCTGTGAGAAAAGACCATACTAATGCTTGTCCCTTGTCTGTGAGAAAAGACTATGCTAGTGTCTTGGCTGTGAGAAAAGACTATGCTAATGCTAGTCTCTTGGCTGTGAGAAAATACTATGCTAGTCTCTTGGCTGTGAGAAAAAACTGTGCTATGCTAGTTCCTTGGCTGTGAGAAAATACTATGCTAGTCCCTTGGCTGTGAGAAAAGACTATGCTAATGCTAGTCTCTTGGCTGAGAGAAAATACTATGCTAGTCCATTGGCTGTGAGAAAATACTATGCTACTCTCTTGGCTGTGAGAAAAAAACAATGCTAATGCTTGTCCCTTGGCTGTGAGAAAAGACTATGCTAATGCTAGTCTCTTGGCTGAGAGAAAATACTATGCTAGTCCCTTGGCTATGAGAAAAGACTATGCTAATGCTAGTATCTTGGCTGTGAGAAAATACTATGCTAGTCTCTTGGCTGTGAGAAAATACTATGCTAGTCTCTTGGCTGTGATAAAAAACTGTGCTAGCCTCTTGGCTGTGAGAAAAAAACTATGCTATGCTAGTCCCTTGGCTGTGAGAAAATACTATGCTAGTCCCTTGGCTGTGAGAAAATAATATGCTACTCTCTTGGCTGTGAGAAAAAAACAATGCTAATGCTTGTCCCTTGGCTGTGAGAAAAGACTATGCTAATGCTAGTCTCTTGGCTGAGAGAAAATACTATGCTAGTCTCTTGGCTGTGAGAAAAAACTATGCTAATGCTAGTCCCTTGGCTGTGAGAAAATACTATGTTACTCTCTTGGCTGTGAGAAAAACAATGCTAATGCTTGTCCCTTGGCTGTGAGAAAAGACTATGCTAATGCTAGTCTCTTGGCTGAGAGAAAAGACTATGCTATTGCTAGTCTCTTGGCAGTGAGAAAATACTATGCCTATTCTCGTCTCTTGGCTGTGAGAAAGAACTATGCTAATGCTAGTCCCTTAGCTGTGAGAAAATACTGTGCTAATGCTAGTCCCTTGGCTGTGAGAAAATACTATGCTAGTCTCTTGGCTGTGAGAAAAAAAACTATGCTATGCTAGTCCCTTGGCTGTGAGAAAATACTATGCTCGTCCCTTGGCTGTGAGAAAAAACAATGCTAATGCTTGTCCCTTGGCTGTGAGAAAAGACTATGCTAATGCTAGTCCCTTGGCTGTGAGAAAAGACTAAAAGGCTAGTCTGGTCAAAAGTAGTGCGCTATATAGGGAATAGGGAGCCATTTAGGATACTGTTCATGTCATGGTAATAATGACAGCAGCAGTACATGTGCAGTGATGATGTGTAACCCTGTGATATTTAAGCACCTGTTTCAAACTAAGGCTGCACAATGAATCAAATTTGAATCACAATTGCAATATTTAGATTTTTGTTTTTCATACCTTAAGTTCAAATGTAATAAGGGTCCCCTGGGAAACTCTGACCAACACTTTGGTTCCTAGCCTGTCACAACAACTTCTACTGTACCTGTTGTTTTCATTAGTTGTCATGGCAAGCAACACCAAACATAGAATCAGAACACTCATTGTATTTCTATGATCCCAACAGTTCACCCAAGTGTTTTGATCTAAATCGCACGTAAAATCTCAGTCCCAATATTTGGTTAAAAAAAGTTTGCTGAAACTTGTTACCTGAAAACGTATATATCCATATACCTGGCACTGATCACTGCATACAGTATCAGATGACCAGATGGCCAAAAGTAGTGTACTATACACGGAGTGTACAACTCAATATTGGAAAGGTGTTCTTACTGTTTTGTACACTCAGTGTATAGGGAATAGGGTGCCATTTGAGACGACATCAACAAGCCCAAATAACAGGATGATCGTTTTCAGTTGAACGATAGAATGAGATCATGTTCATCTTTACCATCTAAAATTTAACATGGAAAATGTACTAATTTTTTAAATTTATTTCAAGAAACAGTCCTGTATCACTAATAGTTTTATTCACAAAGCAACTCAAGAGTAGGAGTGGTGATCTAGAATCAGTTTAGCCTTTTATATCATAATGAATATGATTATATGGACAGTGGGGGCCTGATCCTAGATCAGCACTACTACTCCGAGACACTTTATGAATACAGGCTCTGGGATCGCCAGCCCTCCTCCTACTAGCATGCCTTTATTCTACTGATCAGCTGCTAGTCAGGACCTTGATCAGTACAAGGTGTGTACCAGCTAGTCAGGACATTGATCAGTACAGGGTGTGTACCAACATGCCTTTATTCTACTGATCAGCTGCTAGTCAGGACCTTGATCAGTACAGGGTGTGTACCAGATAGTCAGGACCTTGATCAGTACAAGGTGTGTACCAGCTAGTCCAGGACCTTGATCAGTACAGGGTGTCTACCAGCTAGTCAGGACCTTGATCAGTACAGGGTGTGTACCAACATGCCTTTATTCAACTGATCAGCTGCTAGTCAGGACCTTGATCAGTACAGGGTGTGTACCAACAGGCCTTTATTCAACTGTTCAGCTGCTAGTCCGGACCTTGATCAGTACAGGGTGTGTACCTGCTAGTCAGGACCTTGATCAGTACAGGGTGTGTACCAGCTAGTCAGGACATTGATCAGTACAGGGTGTGTACCAGCTAGTCAGGACCTTGATCAGTACAGGGTGTGTACCAACATGCCTTTATTCAACTGATCAGCTGCTAGTCAGGACCTTGATCAGTACAGGGTGTGTACCAGCTAGTCAGGACCTTGATCAGTATGTACCAACAGGCCTTTATTCTACTGTAGAATAGAATAGATACTTTATTGCCAATTGCTGGAAACTGTTAATTTTGCCGTCAGAGTAAATTATCTCACATTTTTGTTATTTCATCAGGATCCCCATTATCAAGGCTGGATTACCTTGATCAGTAACGGGTACCACGTCAGACCTTGTTACAGGGGGCCCCTGATCAGAGGTCGCCCCCCACCCCAGATAGCATATCATGAACACGTCGGTTGGGGGTACCAACAGGCCCCTACTGTAGAATAGAATAGGTCGGGCCCCCAGATAGCATATATGAACACGTCGGTTGGGGGCCCCCCCACCCCCCTGGAGGTCGGGCCCCCAGATAGCATATCATGAACACGTCGGGCCCCCAGATCGGGCCCCCAGATAGCATATCATGAACACGTCGGTTGGGGGCCCCCTGGAGGTCGGGCCCCCCAGATAGCATATTATGAACACGTCGGTTGGGGGCCCCTGGAGGTCGGGCCCCCCCATTATGAACACGTCGGTTGGGGGCCCCCTGGAGGTCGGGCCCCCCAGATAGCATATTATGAACACGTCGGTTGGGGGCCCCCTGGAGGTCGGGCCCCCAGATTGCATATGAACACGTCATAAGCCCTGACAAAAGAATTGCAGGAATTTAAAACTGCAGCATGTTCTCTCAGTCTCATTGCAAAATGTATAGAATAGCTATTGCAGCAGTTGCTCTTCCTGGGGTCCACACAGAACATAAAACATGACATAATACAGAACATTAATAGACATACCCTAGTCATACCCTGGTCATACCCTGGTCATACCCTAGTCATACCATAGTCATACCCTAGTCATACCCTGGTCATACCCTGGTCATACCCTAGTCATACCCTAGTCATACCCTGGTCATACCCTGGTCATACCCTGGTCATACCCTAGTCATACCCTGGTCATACCCTAGTCATACCCTGGTCATACCCTAGTCATACCCTAGTCATACCCTGGTCATACCCTAGTCATACCCTGGTCATACCCTAGTCATACCCTAGTCATACCCTGGTCATACCCTGGTCATACCCTAGTCATACCATAGTCATCAGTCATACCCTGGTCATACCCTGGTCATACCCTAGTCATACCCTAGTCATACCCTGGTCATACCTAGTCATACCCTGGTAATACCCTAGTCCCTGGTCATACCCTAGTCATACCCTAGTCATACCCTGGTCATACCCTGGTCATACCCTAGTCATACCCTGGTCATACCCTGGTCATACCCTGGTCATACCCTAGTCATACCCTAGTCATACCATAGTCATACCCTGGTCATACCCTAGTCATACCCTGGTCATACCCTAGTCATACCCTGGTCATACCCTAGTCATACCCTGGTCATACCCTGGTCATAGTCATACCCCCTAGTCATACCCTAGTCATACCCTGGTCATACCCTAGTCATACCCTAGTCATACCCTGGTCATACCCTAGTCATACCCTAGTCATACCCTAGTCATACCCTAGTCATACCCTAGTCATACCCTGGTCATACCCTAGTCATACCCTAGTACAGTGGTATTCAAAGTGGGGGTCGAGAACCCTGGATGAGTCGTACAGTGGGGAATTGCAGTGGGGTTGCCAAACTATATCAAAATATTTATTCAATTTTTTGTTGGAATAAAAAAAAAATGTAAAGATTTCATATTAGATTTAATATTATTATTGTATGGGACAATAATACAAATGTTTTTGAAAAAAATATAATTTTATTGAGTAATTTTGATAAGAGAGATAAAAATGTAAAGATTTGAAGGTGTTGTCATCAGATTTGAAGGTGTTGTCATCAGATTTGAAGGTGTTGTCATTAGATTTGAAGGTGTTGTCATTAGATTTGAAGGTGTTGTCATTAGATTTGAAGGTGTTGTCATCAGATTTGAAGGTGTTGTCATCAGATTTGAAGGTGTTGTCATCAGATTTGAAGGTGTTGTCATCAGATTTGAAGGTGTTGTCATCAGATTTGAAGGTGTTGTCATTAGATTTGAAGGTGTTGTCATTAGATTTGAAGGTGTTGTCATCAGATTTGCGGTTATTATTTTTTTTTTGTAGAACGAATGTGAGAAGGTTACTTTTTCTGTTGACTTTTTAAAAAGACATTCTACTCAAAAATACAGGAACGTTTTTTTTTTTTTTACATCCAAATCTATTTTTTAAAAAACATGTCAATGGCATGTTCCAGAAGGGTCCAGACACCTTTTTTTTCTTGTTATCTTTTAATTTATATGTATTTTTTTTACTGCAAATGACTTCCTCGTCCTTGTTCTGCAGTTTGGGGCCCTGAAGAACATTAACAAAGGCTCCAAAAACACCCAAATATGTCCTTTTGGAGACACTCTCGGTATAGTGGTGCAGGTCTTTAGGTGTTGAACACGTGACAATGTCATTCTCAACTTCATGCACAAGGTTATAATAACTATTGTGTGAATCGAGCTGTTTCCCTTACTCAGCTGTGCAGGCCGGGTGAGTCTGTATAGTATACAGGCTAGCTAAGTTTTAATGTTAGCAATGTTAGCTAAGCTTATCAAGCCAGCTAAAATGTTATTGGTTGAAGAATTGTTATGACTTCAAAAGCACTTGAACACAATCATGTCAGACGTATCACTTCCCAGTGTCCTATTTCTCACGAGCACGTGAAGCCAGCAACAGTGTACGAGAGACAACAGTGTACCAGAGACAACAGTGTACGAGAGACAACAGTGTACCAGAGACAACAGTGTACCAGAGACAACAGTGTACCAGAGACAACAGTGTACGAGAGACAACAGTGTACCAGAGACAACAGTGTACCAGAGACAACAGTGTACCAGAGACAACAGTGTACCAGAGACAACAGTGTACCAGTGACAACAGTGTACCAGAGACAACAGTGTACCAGAGACAACAGTGTACCAGAGACAACAGTGTACCAGTGACAACAGTGTACCAGTGACAACAGTGTACCAGAGACAAATACCATCAAATTACCATAAAACATTTTAAATATATACCAATTTGTGATATTTATTGGTTGAAGTTTAGAGGTAGGCCTAAACAAGACTATTTAACAGTAGTAGGCTATAACCCATTTTATAATACATATTTGTGCATTATTGGTTATTGAACAGTATAGGGTCCATTGACAATAACGCAATATTAATATTGATAATTTATGCAGTTGATTATTTACAAAAAATTGACAAATGAATGAAAATGTATGATGTAATATTGATTTAATCACTGATCATAGAGTACATGACAACAGCTGTGTCCACAAGATCTCCTTACAGCTTTAAAAAGAAATACAGGCATACACCCGTGTAAGATATACATTTTCACCCTGAACATATTGTCATCCGGTTTGGGGTGACGTTCTGCTCAGAATCCATTCGAATAGAGGCAGTGTGTGAACGTTCTCTGGTCCATTTCAAAGTTCCCTCTGAGCGCTGGATCCGCCCAGCTGGCTGGAGACGCGCTCTGATTAGCCCGTTGAGGCTCATTTGCATTGACGTCAGTAAAGGCTGTAGGTCAATCCTTGCGGCAGCTTTTATTGGACGTGCTGCTGTCAAGCAGTGCCGAAGAATTGGAAGGGCAAACGCTCGAAAGGCAGAGAAAAATACTTAAATAATTCACCATTATGTAGCGAATTTCTGTATCTTGCGTTTATAAAGAACAATCACCCATCTTCCTTACTGAAAACCGAAACTTGGGGACGCGCAGCGGTCTGTTTTTATGCGATTGGTCTGATCCAGAGGAGGTACCTCTTCAACAGATAATTTGACAGCACTCTTCATATTTTTTTCAGAAAGAGGAAAAAATTGCAACTCATTTTTACCCAGTTTTCTATCTCTGTCGGGTCGTCATCAAGCTGACAGTGGATGTCTGAATGAAGATTCCACCAAAATATTTCTGTTTCGCCTAATTGGTATTTTTTGGCAGATAAATGGCATGTTTTGTCGGACTAAATTGCATTTTGTTGCAAGGGGGAGTCTTGAGATTGGAGCGACAGTCGAGGGGAGCACCATGCAGTGTGAATATTGTAGCCTGTTGATGATGGGGTATATGAGGCTGGAACAAACTGTCGTGAGAACCGGATTGTGGCCAATGTCTTGAAATGAAGTGGCTAACCAGATAGTCAAAGAAAAACAGTGGTCCAATGGAATTGGATGGTTCTGGGTGGGGAGGACGGTTTCAGCACAACGCTTATTGGACGAACATGGATAAAACTTTTGCTTGAATTCAACCAGAAGACTGACGTTTACTTGAAAAGAGTAAAGTTTAAAAAAAATACATACATTCAGAGAGCGAGAGAGAGAGCAAGTGATGTACGAATCCGAGGCGGGGAAGCGGAGTCATGAAGGATAAATCGGCCCTGGAATAGAACCACAGAACAGCGGCGTTCTATAATAACGGGATTCGTGTTAGCAATAATAAAACGACGCGTGTAGAAAATCTCTCTAAATTGCTTCATGTAAAAAATAAAAAAAAGCAGAGAGGAAATCTGTTTCCTGGTTAAGGGGGTGGGTGGGTGGGGGGGAGGAACATCTATTATTCATGCTTAGTGTTAGGGAAACTAGAGAGAGCGTTTAGCATTACGATTTATCAAGAGGGAAAAAAGACCCCCCCAGAAGATATCAGTGGAGGGATACCGAATGACAGTCGTCCAGGTATTGGTAAAGCACTTGAGCGAGAGGGATTGTCTGAAGTGGGGTTGAAGCATGGGCTGTGCTTCAAGCATTCATATCTCCGATAGGGTGGTCTATCAAAGTGGAAAGGAATCGGACGATTCCCAGCAGACCAATGCCACTCCTGCCCCAGGACTTCTGATCAAACCCAGCACTATCAAGGTGAGACACACACACAGGCCACTCTTCTTGGAGAAGAGCCACACACACACACAGACTCACACACACAGGCCACTCGTCTTGGAGAAGAGCCACACACACACACACACACACACACACACACACACACACACACACACACACACACACACACACACACACACACACACACAGTTTCTCCTTATGTGTTATGTCTGAATGTCCCATACTTCCTTCTACAGTACCATCCAATGTATTTATGATTTGGTGACACCTTGTGCTGTATGGCATATTGACCATCAAACCTTGTGCTGTATGGCATTAATATGGACCATCAAACCTTGTGCTGTATGGCATTAATATGGACCATCAAACCTTGTGCTGTATGGCATTAATATGGACCATCAAACCTTGTGCTGTATGGCATTAATATGGACCATCAAACCTTGTGCTGTATGGCATTAATATGGACCATCAAACCTTGTGCTGTATGGCATTAATATGGACCATCAAACCTTGTGCTGTATGGCATTAATATGGACCATCAAACCTTGTGCTGTATGGCATTAATATGGACCATCAAACCTTGTGCTGTATGGCATTAATATGGACCATCAAACCTTGTGCTGTACGGCATTAATATGGACCATCAAACCTTGTGCTGTATGGCATTAATATGGACCATCAAACCTTGTGCTGTATGGCATTAATATGGACCATCAAACCTTGTGCTGTACGGCATTAATATGGACCATCAAACCTTGTGCTGTATGGCATTAATATGGACCATCAAACCTTGTGCTGTATGGCATTAATATGGACCATCAAACCTTGTGCTGTATGGCATTAATATGGACCATCAAACCTTGTGCTGTACGGCATTAATATGGACCATCAAACCTTGTGCTGTACGGCATTAATATGGACCATCAAACCTTGTGCTGTATGGCATTAATATGGACCATCAAACCTTGTGCTGTACGGCATTAATATGGACCATCAAACCTTGTGCTGTATGGCATTAATATGGACCATCAAACCTTGTGCTGTATGGCATTAATATGGACCATCAAACCTTGTGCTGTACGGCATTAATATGGACCATCAAACCTTGTGCTGTATGGCATTAATATGGACCATCAAACCTTGTGCTGTATGGCATTAATATGGACCATCAAACCTTGTGCTGTGCAGCATCAACCTCCTCGTCTGTATGGCATTAATATGGACCATCAAACCTTGTCTGTCTTTACTTGTCGGAGAAGGAGAAGTGGATTAGGCGTCAGTCCAAATGTATGACCTCTGTGACCCACGCCCCCTCCCTCCACACAGAGCAGGTCGTGACCACGCCCCCTCCCTCCACACAGGGGTCATACAGAGAGTATTGTTCAGTCTTCCATAACACTATATAGACCATAAGGCCTAGCCAGGCAGGCAGTGAGGAGGACATATAGAGAGTATTGTTCAGTCTTCCATAACACTATATAGACCATAAGGCCTAGCCAGGCAGGCAGTGAGGAGGACATACAGAGAGTATTGTTCAGTCTTCCATAACACTATATAGACCATAAGGCCTAGCCAGGCAGGCAGTGAGGAGGACATCTCCGACCATGTCACAGTTTCCCCAGCTATTTTCTCTCATCAATAGATGCCATTTGTTTACAGCTTGTGGTTATTTCACTTCCAGCCAACTCTGTGTGTGGGAGTAGTTGAAATTCAATCTAACAAGCAGTACAGAATTTTTTTTACAGTTGCATACTGACACATATTGGGCCTACAGTATTTTAAAAGTATAATGTTTTTAAATAAAATAGCAGATTGGTATTTGAACTCTTTAAAAATGAACAGGTGGACTGTGTGTGTGTGTGGATCTATGTGGGTGTGTGTGTGTGGATCTGTGTGTGTGTGTGTGTGTGTGTGGATCTATGTGGGTGTGTGGATCT
Organism: Oncorhynchus gorbuscha; assembly: GCF_021184085.1. Taxonomy (NCBI): domain Eukaryota; kingdom Metazoa; phylum Chordata; class Actinopteri; order Salmoniformes; family Salmonidae; genus Oncorhynchus; species Oncorhynchus gorbuscha. The sequence continues at coordinate 7,068,846 of NC_060177.1, forward strand.
ATGTGGGTGTGTGGATCTATGTGGTGTGTGTGTGTGTGGTGTGTGTGTGTGTGTGTGTGTGTGTGTGTGTGTGTGTGTGTGTGTGTGTCTGTGTGTGTGTGTGTGTGTGTGTGTGTGTGTGTGTGTGTGTGTGTGTGTGTGCACGTGCACAGTGCTTGGCAGTACTGTAGTTGTGTAAATGAAGATACAGTGAACATTACCGTGGTTTGATTGAATATTCCCTGTCGTCGTCATTGGACCGTCGTGTTCATTCACATTAATGCATGAGGACGTGGCTGTTGGGGCTGTAGTGTAGAAAGCATTCACTCTGACAGTCACGTTAATGCATGAGGACGTGGCTGTTGGGGCTGTAGTGTAGAAAGCATTCACTCTGACAGTCACGTTAATGCATGAGGACGTGGCTGTTGGGGCTGTAGTGTAGAAAGCATTCACTCTGACATTCACATTAATGCATGAGGACGTGGCTGTTGGGGCTGTAGTGTAGAAAGCATTCACTCTGACAGTCACGTTAATGCATGAGGACGTGGCTGTTGGGGCTGTAGTGTAGAAAGCATTCACTCTGACAGTCACGTTAATGCATGTGGACGTGGCTGTTGGGGCTGTAGTGTAGAAAGCATTCACTCTGACAGTCACGTTAATGCATGTGGACGTGGCTGTTGGGGCTGTAGTGTAGAAAGCATTCACTCTGACAGTCACGTTAATGCATGTGGACGTGGCTGTTGGGGCTGTAGTGTAGAAAGCATTCACTCTGACAGTCACGTTAATGCATGTGGACGTGGCTGTTGGGGCTGTAGTGTAGAAAGCATTCACTCTGACAGTCACGTTAATGCATGTGGACGTGGCTGTTGGGGCTGTAGTGTAGAAAGCATTCACTCTGACAGTCACGTTAATGCATGTGGACGTGGCTGTTGGGGCTGTAGTGTAGAAAGCATTCACTCTGACAGTCACATTAATGCATGTGGACGTGGCTGTTGGGGCTGTAGTGTAGAAAGCATTCACTCTGACAGTCACGTTAATGCATGTGGACGTGGCTGTTGGGGCTGTAGTGTAGAAAGCATTCACTCTGACAGTCACGTTAATGCATGAGGACGTGGCTGTTGGGTCTGTAGTGTAGAAAGCATTCACTCTGACAGTCACGTTAATGCATGAGGACGTGGCTGTTGGGGCTGTAGTGTAGAAAGCATTCACTCTGACAGTCACGTTAATGCATGAGGACGTGGCTGTTGGGTCTGTAGTGTAGAAAGCATTCACTCTGACAGTCACGTTAATGCATGAGGACGTGGCTGTTGGGGCTGTAGTGTAGAAAGCATTCACTCTGACAGTCACGTTAATGCATGAGGACGTGGCTGTTGGGGCTGTAGTGTAGAAAGCATTCACTCTGACAGTCACGTTAATGCATGAGGACGTGGCTGTTGGGGCTGTAGTGTAGAAAGCATTCACTCTGACAGTCACGTTAATGCATGTGGACGTGGCTGTTGGGGCTGTAGTGTAGAAAGCATTCACTCTGACAGTCACGTTAATGCATGTGGACGTGGCTGTTGGGGCTGTAGTGTAGAAAGCATTCACTCTGACAGTCACGTTGTTTACTACACGTCCAGGATGGTAAAAGCCACGTCATCGCTCTGTTGGGTCATAAAATCAACAAATGGTGACATGTCATCTAATGTGGTACTGATTGAAATCTAGCAGGACTTTTCTGCCCACACACAGCTTGATCTGGGCATGGAGTACATCCAACTCACAATGTTGCTACAGACATGTCATTTAATGGGATCGAAATCACGTCACAATGTCATCTTTTATCTAGGATATAGTACAGTATGTTGGGCTGTCCAACCACAGTAGTATGGAGGCCTGTACAACCACAACAGTATGTAGGCCTGTCCAACCACAGCAGGTATAGAGGCAGTATGTAGGCCTGTCCAACCACAGCAGGTGTAGAGGCAGTATGTAGGCCTGTCCAACCACAGCAGGTGTAGAGGCAGTATGTAGGCCTGTCCAACCACAGCAGGTATAGAGGCAGTATGTAGGCCTGTCCAACCACAGCAGGTATAGAGGCAGCATGTAGGCCTGTCCAACCACAGCAGGTATCGAGGCAGCATGTAGGCCTGTCCAACCACAGCAGGTATAGAGGCAGCATCTAGGCCTGTCCAACCACAGCAGGTATAGAGGCAGCATCTAGGCCTGTCCAACCACAGCAGGTATAGAGGCAGTATGTAGGCCTGTCCAACCACAGCAGGTATCGAGGCAGCATGTAGGCCTGTCCAACCACAGCAGGTATCGAGGCAGCATGTAGGCCTGTCCAACCACAGCAGGTATAGAGGCAGTATGTAGGCCTGTCCTGCTACACGAACCACAGCAGGTATCGAGGCAGCATGTAGACATGTCCAACCACAGCAGGTATCGAGGCAGCATGTAGGCCTGTCCAACCACAGCAGGTATAGAGGCAGTATGTAGGCCTGTCCTGCTACACGAACCACAGCAGGTATCGAGGCAGCATGTAGACATGTCCAACCACAGCAGTATGTAGGCCTGTCCAACCAAAACGGCAGGTGTAGAGGCAGTATGTAGGCCTGTCCAACCAAAACGGCAGGTGTAGAGGCAGTATGTAGGCCTGTCCAACCACAGCAGGTGTAGAGGCAGTATGTAGACATGTCCAACCACAGCAGGTGTAGAGGCAGTATGTAGGCCTGTCCAACCACAGCAGGTGTAGCGGCAGTATGTAGGCCTGTCCAACCACAGCAGGTGTAGAGGCAGTATGTAGGCCTGTCCAACCACAGCAGGTGTAGAGGCAGTATGTAGGCCTGTCCAACCACAGCAGGTGTAGAGGCAGTATGTAGGCCTGTCCAACCACAGCAGGTGTAGAGGCAGTATGTAGGCCTGTCCAACCACAGCAGGTGTAGAGGCAGTATGTAGGCCTGTCCAACCACAGCAGGTGTAGAGGCAGTATGTAGGCCTGTCCAACCACAGCAGGTGTAGAGGCAGTATGTAGGCCTGTCCAACCACAGCAGGTGTAGAGGCAGTATGTAGGCCTGTCCAACCACAGCAGGTGTAGAGGCAGTATGTAAGGCCTGTCCAACCACAGCAGGTGTGGAGGCAGCGCGTGTGGAGGCAGCGCGTGTGGAGGCAGCGCGTGTGGAGGCAGCGCGTGTGGAGGCAGCGCGTGTCGAGGCAGTCACAGTTAAAACATCAACTCCAGAGGAGTTGATTATCGTGGGATGACCAGTGGATATACAGTATAAATATACAGTGATAGTATATCGTGGGATGACCAGTGGATATACAGTATAAATATACAGTGATAGTATATCGTGGGATGACCAGTGGATATACAGTATAAATATACAGTGATAGTATATCGTGGGTATACAGTATAAATATACAGTGATAGTATATCGTGGATATACAGTATAAATATACAGTGATAGTATATCGTGGATATACAGTATAAATATACAGTGATAGTATATCGTGGATATACAGTGTAAATATACAGTGATAGTATATCGTGGGATGACCAGCGACCCAAACACCGCGGCTGCTTCACTGGGCACCAAGCAGCCAAATCTCTGGACATGGAATAGACATACCTAGATCCTGGGCACAATGTTAACAGGCAACCATCTACTACTGGGCAGTACGTATGGAGGCCTGACCTGGTACTGGGCCCACGTAGGGAGGCCTGACCTGGTACTGGGCCGCACGTAGGGAGGCCTGACCTGGTACTGGGCCGCACGTAGGGAGGCCTGACCTGGTACTGGGCCACGTAGGGAGGCCTGACCTGGTACTGGGCCGTACGTAGGGAGGCCTGACCTGGTACTGGGCCGTACGTAGGGAGGCCTGACCTGGTACTGGGCCGTACGTAGGGAGGCCTGACCTGGTACTGGGCCGTACGCAGGGAGGCCTGACCTGGTACTGGGCCGTACGCAGGGAGGCCTGACCTGGTACTGGGCCGTACGCAGGGAGGCCTGACCTGGTACTGGGCCGTACGCAGGGAGGCCTGACCTGGTACTGGGCCGTACGCAGGGAGGCCTGACCTGGTACTGGGCCGTACGCAGGGAGGCCTGACCTGGTACTGGGCCGTGCGCAGGGAGGCCTGACCTGGTACTGGGCCGTGCGCAGGGAGGCCTGACCTGGTACTGGGCCGTGCGTAGGGAGGCCTGACCTGGCACTGGGCCGTGCGTAGGGAGGCCTGACCTGGCACTGGGCCGTGCGTAGGGAGGCCTGACCTGGCACTGGGCCGTGCGTAGGGAGGCCTGACCTGGCACTGGGCCGTGCGTAGGGAGGCCTGACCTGGCACTGGGCCGTGCGTAGGGAGGCCTGACCTGGCACTGGGCCGTGCGTAGGGAGGCCTGACCTGGCACTGGGCCGTGCGTAGGGAGGCCTGACCTGGCACTGGGCCGTGCGTAGGGAGGCCTGACCTGGCACTGGGCCGTGCGTAGGGAGGCCTGACCTGGCACTGGGCCGTGCGTAGGGAGGCCTGACCTGGCACTGGGCCGTGCGTAGGGAGGCCTGACCTGGCACTGGGCCGTGCGTAGGGAGGCCTGACCTGGCACTGGGCCGTGCGTAGGGAGGCCTGACCTGGCACTGGGCCGTGCGTAGGGAGGCCTGACCTGGCACTGGGCCGTGCGTAGGGAGGCCTGACCTGGCACTGGGCCGTGCGTAGGGAGGCCTGACCTGGCACTGGGCCGTGCGTAGGGAGGCCTGACCTGGCACTGGGCCGTGCGTAGGGAGGCCTGACCTGGCACTGGGCCGTGCGTAGGGAGGCCTGACCTGGCACTGGGCCGTGCGTAGGGAGGCCTGACCTGGCACTGGGCCGTGCGTAGGGAGGCCTGACCTGGCACTGGGCCGTGCGTAGGGAGGCCTGACCTGGCACTGCGAATGGCATCAACCATATGGAAACCATGGAAACCATGTGTTCTGGTGTATTTGATACCATTCCACCTGTTCTGCTCCAGTCATTACCACGAGCCTGTCCTCCCTGATTAAGGTGCCACCAACCCTCCTGTGGGACACAGTGTGCTACTTTATACATCTTCTTTGTGATCGTTCAGAGGACCTGAAGTGCACCATGTCCCAGGCACAACTCTCCCTGCCTGCCTCTCTAGATCCTCCTACCCAGGCCTGGGTCTTGTTCATTAGTGCGCACCGTAGCTAAACGCTTTGCAACTGAACGAAAAATGAAGTGTTTAATTGGAAAACTTCAGGTAGTTCTGTCCTTCCCTGATTCAGTCTGTTGTCTTATGCTTGGTGACTAGTGAAGAAGACCCAGGTCATCAGACCAGACAGAGAACCACCCAGTCAGACCAGATGGCAGAACCACCCAGTCAGACCAGATGGCAGAACCACCCAGTCAGACCAGACAGAGAACCACCCAGTCAGACCAGACAGAGAACCACCCAGTCAGACCAGACAGAGAACCACCCAGTCAGACCAGACAGAGAACCACCCAGTCAGACCAGACAGAGAACCACCCAGTCAGACCAGACAGAGAACCACCCAGTCAGACCAGACAGAGAACCACCCAGTCAGACCAGACAGAGAACCACCCAGTCAGACCAGACAGAGAACCACCCAGTCAGACCAGACAGAGAACCACCCAGTCAGACCAGACAGAGAACCACCCAGTCAGACCAGATGGCAGAACCACCCCAGTCAGACCAGACGGCAGAACCACCCAGTCAGACAGCAGAACCACCCCAGTCAGACAGCAGAACCACCCCAGTCAGACCAGACGGCAGAACCACCCCAGTCAGACCAGACGGCAGAACCACCCAGTCAGACGGCAGAACCACCCCAGTCAGACAGCAGAACCACCCAGTCAGACAGCAGAACCACCCAGTCAGACAGCAGAACCACCCAGTCAGACAGCAGAACCACCCCAGTCAGACAGCAGAACCACCCCAGTCAGACCAGAAGGCAGAACCACCCCAGTCAGACGGCAGAACCACCCCAGTCAGACAGCAGAACCACCCCAGTCAGACAGCAGAACCACCCAGTCAGACCAGACGGCAGAACCACCCCAGTCAGACCAGACGGCAGAACCACCCCAGTCAGACCAGACGGCAGAACCACCCCAGTCAGACAGCAGAACCACCCAGTTAGACAGCAGAACCACCCCAGTCAGACAGCAGAACCACCCCAGTCAGACAGCAGAACCACCCCAGTCAGACGGCAGAACCACCCCAGTCAGACAGCAGAACCACCCAGTCAGACTGCAGAACCACCCCAGTCAGACCAGACTGCAGAACCACCCCAGTCAGACCAGACGGCAGAACCACCCCAGTCAGACCGGACGGCAGAACCACCCAGTCAGACCGGACGGCAGAACCACCCAGTCAGACCAGACGGCAGAACCACCCCAGTCAGACAGCAGAACCACCCAGTTAGACAGCAGAACCACCCCAGTCAGACAGCAGAACCACCCCAGTCAGACAGCAGAACCACCCCAGTCAGACGGCAGAACCACCCCAGTCAGACCAGACGGCAGAACCACCCCAGTCAGACCGGACGGCAGAACCACCCAGTCAGACCGGACGGCAGAACCACCCAGTCAGACCAGACGGCAGAACCACCCCAGTCAGACCAGACTGCAGAACCACCCCAGTCAGACCGGACGGCAGAACCACCCCAGTCAGACCGGACGGCAGAACCACCCCAGTCAGACCGGACGGCAGAACCACCCAGTCAGACCGGACGGCAGAACCACCCAGTCAGACCGGACGGCAGAACCACCCAGTCAGACCAGACGGCAGAACCACCCAGTCAGACCAGACGGCAGAACCACCCAGTCAGACCAGACGGCAGAACCACCCAGTCAGACCAGACGGCAGAACCACCCAGTCAGACCAGACGGCAGAACCACCCAGTCAGACCAGACGGCAGAACCACCCAGTCAGACCAGACGGCAGAACCACCCAGTCAGACCAGACGGCAGAACCACCCAGTCAGACCAGACGGCAGAACCACCCAGTCAGACCAGACGGCAGAACCACCCAGTCAGACCAGACGGCAGAACCACCCCAGTCTGACCAGACGGCAGAACCACCCCAGTCAGACCAGACGGCAGAACCACCCCAGTCAGACCAGACGGCAGAACCACCCCAGTCAGACCAGACGGCAGAACCACCCCAGTCAGACCAGACGGCAGAACCACCCCAGTCAGACCAGACGGCAGAACCACCCCAGTCAGACCAGACGGCAGAACCACCCCAGTCAGACCAGACGGCAGAACCACCCCAGTCAGACCAGACGGCAGAACCACCCCAGTCAGACCAGACGGCAGAACCACCCCAGTCAGACCAGACGGCAGAACCACCCCAGTCAGACGGCAGAACCACCCCAGTCAGACCAGACGGCAGAACCACCCCAGTCAGACAGCAGAACCACCCCAGTCAGACCAGACTGCAGAACCACCCCAGTCAGACCAGACTGCAGAACCACCCCAGTCAGACCAGACGGCAGAACCACCCCAGTCAGACCAGACGGCAGAACCACCCCAGTCAGACAGCAGAACCACCCCAGTCAGACCAGACTGCAGAACCACCCCAGTCAGACGAGACTGCAGAACCACCCCAGTCAGACCAGACGGCAGAACCACCCCAGTCAGACCAGACGGCAGAACCACCCCAGTCAGACCAGACTGCAGAACCACCCCAGTCAGACCAGACTGCAGAACCACCCCAGTCAGACCAGACGGCAGAACCACCCCAGTCAGACGGCAGAACCACCCAGTCAGACCAGACGGCAGAACCACCCAGTCAGACCAGACGGCAGAACCACCCCAGTCAGACGGCAGAACCACCCAGTCAGACCAGACGGCAGAACCACCCAGTCAGACCAGACGGCAGAACCACCCAGTCAGACCAGACGGCAGAACCACCCCAGTCTGACCGGACGGCAGAACCACCCCAGTCAGACGGCAGAACCACCCCAGTCAGACCAGACGGCAGAACCACCCCAGTCAGACAGCAGAACCACCCCAGTCAGACCAGACTGCAGAACCACCCCAGTCAGACGAGACTGCAGAACCACCCCAGTCAGACCAGACGGCAGAACCACCCCAGTCAGACCAGACGGCAGAACCACCCCAGTCAGACAGCAGAACCACCCCAGTCAGACCAGACTGCAGAACCACCCCAGTCAGACCAGACGGCAGAACCACCCCAGTCAGACCAGACGGCAGAACCACCCCAGTCAGACAGCAGAACCACCCCAGTCAGACCAGACTGCAGAACCACCCCAGTCAGACGAGACTGCAGAACCACCCCAGTCAGACCAGACGGCAGAACCACCCCAGTCAGACCAGACGGCAGAACCACCCCAGTCAGACCAGACTGCAGAACCACCCCAGTCAGACCAGACGGCAGAACCACCCAGTCAGACCAGACGGCAGAACCACCCCAGTCAGACGGCAGAACCACCCAGTCAGACCAGACGGCAGAACCACCCAGTCAGACCAGACGGCAGAACCACCCCAGTCAGACGGCAGAACCACCCAGTCAGACCAGACGGCAGAACCACCCAGTCAGACCAGACGGCAGAACCACCCAGTCAGACCAGACGGCAGAACCACCCCAGTCTGACCGGACGGCAGAACCACCCCAGTCAGACCGGACGGCAGAACCACCCCAGTCAGACCAGACTGCAGAACCACCCCAGTCAGACCAGACGGCAGAACCACCCCAGTCAGACCAGACTGCAGAACCACCCCAGTCAGACGAGACAGCAGAACCACCCCAGTCAGACGGCAGAACCACCCCAGTCACATCCAGGCGTATTCTTGCATTATGCAGCAGTTATAATATTAAAGGGATTTTTGCAGTTTTAATCTGACTCTGGGTAAGTAGAAAGGGGGATTAAGTCATGGATACTCATGGAAGTTGAAGGTAGTTTCTGGAGCCATTGCTAACTAGTGTTAGCACAATGACTGGAAGTCGTACTATCCCTTTAACTGTGGGGCTTCCCCTGTACACTTCTGACTGCTTCTAGGAACTTTGTGTTTTAAAGAAGCATGGTGCACGGGGCTCACAGGCGACAAAACACCGTGCACTAAGCGTGATCACGTAGTTAACAATGAATGTATTGATCTGTACACTATCAAGTGCCTTTAGCCTAAGGTAGGACTCGTCCCAACATGAAAGGCTTGTAGGTTTTCTGTAGGCACAGAGCACAGTCATGAGTCGGGTCTGGAGTGTTTCCTGCAGGTCTCACATGGTCAGGAGGGAGAAACTCCAGGGCCCTGTAGACATTGTGACTTGTGAGCAGCTGACAGAGAAACTCCAGGGCCCTGTAGACATTGTGACTTGTGAGCAGCTGACAGAGAAACTCCAGGGCCCTGTAGACATTGTGACTTGTGAGCAGCTGACAGAGAAACTTGTTAGGCTATGTTGGGGCCTAGGAGCGTAAACTCTTCCTCAGTCATGGGTTCAGTCCTACATGGCACCCTATGTAGTGCACTACGTTTGACCAGAGCACTATGGGGCCTTGTCAAAAGTAGTGCACTCAATAGGGAATAGGGTGCCTGTTGGGACACGGATATAGTTTGAAGCGCTGAGGTAAAAGCAGTATAGATCTGAATCGTTTTGTGGTTCTCAGTACGTGCCAGGCATCTCCCTTTTCCCTTTAAAGGCCCACTCCTGAATTTAAAAACCCAACCAACAACAACAAACAGCAGCCCTGCCACTTGGCTAGCTGTAAAGCTGGGTGATGATCAGCGATTAAAGGTCTATATTCTGTCCAGTTGCACGGTGTTGGTCTCTCGCTCTCTCTTTCCTTGAACCTGTTCTATCAGGGCTCAAAACTGTGTCCAAAACACTTGCATTTGCAACCCCATGACTTGACAGTGCAACACCAATTTTAAAATGTTTTGTTGCTTTCCCAGTGCTTTCGGAAATTATTCAAATTTTTTTTTTTTTACTTTTTCCGTATCTTGTTATGTTACATCCTTATTCTAAACTGGATTAAACAATAAAACACTTCTCATTAATCTCCACACTCCCCTGGAATAACAAAGTCAAACAAATAAAATACAAATATTTGTGCAAATGTATAAAAAAACAATAGAAAATAGAAATACCTTAAGTTTAGTCACATTGTTTCTGCAACCTTTATCAGAACCCCACAGTTCTTACCTTTCTAACAGTACTACGCATGTGTTTGTAGGACCTAGTTTTGAAACTGAATTGTACTTTGTGTGGGTAATATACAATCTTATATTATTTAAAAAATGGCACCAGAGAGGGTCAGAGCAAGTACACCGTCCAATTATTATTATTTTTTTGTTCCCAGATGTAGTCTCCTGATGTGGTTTAAGCATGGTTGTGGACTTTGAAAAACTAGAAAAGATGGATGTTCTATAAAAAAAAATGTTTTTGTAAAAAGCTGAAACTAGAAATAGGGCCCTACTCCTTTAGTAACATATTTTATAGGGCCCTACTCCTTTAGTAACAGATTTTATAGGGCCCTACTCCTTTAGTAACAGATTTTATAGGACCCTACTCCTTTAGTGACTGATTATATAGGGCCCTACTCCTTTAGTGACTGATTTTATAGGGCCCTACTCCTTTAGTAACAGATTTTATAGGGCCCTACTCCTTTAGTAACAGATTTTATAGGGCCCTACTCCTTTAGTGACTGATTTTATAGGGCCCTACACCTTTAGTGACTGATTTTATAGGGCCCTACACCTTTAGTGACTGATTTTATAGGGCCCTACACCTTTAGTGACTGATTTTATAGGGCCCTACACCTTTAGTGACTGATTTTATAGGGCCCTACACCTTTAGTGACTGATTTTATAGGGCCCTACACCTTTAGTGACTGATTTTATAGGGCCCTACACCTTTAGTGACTGATTTTATAGGGCCCTACACCTTTAGTGACTGATTTTATAGGGCCCTACACCTTTAGTGACTGATTTTATAGGGCCCTACACCTTTAGTGACAGATTTTATAGGGCCCTACTCCTTTAGTGACTGTTTTTATAGGGCCCTACTTCTTTAGTAACAGATTTTATAGGGTCCTACTCCTTTAGTGACAGATTTTATAGGGCCCTACACATTTAGTGACAGATTTTATAGGGCCCTACTCCTTTAGTGACTGTTTTTATAGGGCCCTACTCCTTTAGTAACAGATTTTATAGGGTCCCACTCCTTTAGTGACAGATTTTATAGGGCCCTACTCCTTTAGTGACAGATTTTATAGGGCCCTACACCTTTAGTGACTGATTTTATAGGGCCCTACACCTTTAGTGACTGTTCATGTACCTGAATGTCAAAGCCCTGTAAAGGAATGAAAAGATGGCTAGTCATTTATTAGCCTGGTTCTGGATGGAATGCAGGCACGTTATGAGACACAAGGTCATTATTGGTGTGACCAAATCATACTGGTGTCATCAACTGAAAGAGTTGGTCTAGTCTAGAGACCTGACTAGAGTTCACATCTTCATAGTCAGTCTTGAAGTCTACGATAGACCTCCTCTATAGTCCCAGTAAACTGTCAATTGTAAAACTAAGATTAAAACGATGTTTGATTGAACCTGAATACAGAAACTGAATGGGGAAGTCTCTTCCATACAGGGTAGACTCCTCCTCCTCACTACAGTAGACTCCTCCTCCTCACTACGGTAGACTCCTCCTCCTCACTACAGTAGACTCCTCCTCACTACGGTAGACTCCTCCTCCTCACTACAGTAGACTCCTCCTCCTCACTACGGTAGACTCCTCCTCCTCACTACAGTAGACTCCTCCTCCTCACCACGGTAGACTCCTGCTCCTCCTCACCACGGTAGACTCCTGCTCCTCCTCACCACGGTAGACTCCTCCTCCTCACTACGGTAGACTCCTCCTCCTCACTACGGTAGATTCCTCCTCACCACGGTAGACTCCTGCTCCTCCTCACCACGGTAGACTCCTGCTCCTCCTCACCACGGTAGACTCCTGCTCCTCCTCACCACGGTAGACTCCTGCTCCTCCTCACCACGGTAGACTCCTGCTCCTCCTCACCACGGAACTCCTGCTCCTCCTCACCACGGTAGACTCCTGCTCCTCCTCACCACGGTAGACTCCTCCTCCTCCTCACCACAGGTCCTCCTCACTTGGTAGACTCCTCCTCCTCACTACGGTAGACTCCTCCTCCTCCTCACTACGGTAGACTCCTCCTCCTCCTCACCACGGAGACCTCACCACTAGACTCCTCCTCCTCCTCACCAGTCAGACTCCTCCTCCTCCTCACCACGGTAGACTCCTCCTCCTCCTCACCACGGTAGACTCCTCCTCCTGTTGCATATTCACCACGGTAGACTCCTCCTCCTCCTCACCACTGACTCCTCCTCCTCACTACGGTAAACTACGGTAGACTCCTCCTCCTCACTACGGTAGACTCCTCCTCCTCATTGACTCCTCCTCCTCCTCACTACGGTAGACTCCTCCTCCTCCTCACCACGGTAGACTCCTCCTCCTCCTCACCACGGTAACTCTCCTTCCTCACCACGGTAGACTCCTCCTCCTCCTCACCACGGTAGACTCCTCCTCCTCCTCACCACGGTAGACTCCTCCTCCTCCTCACCACGGTAGACTCCTCCTCCTCCTCACCACATTAGACTCCTCCTCCTCACTACGGTAGACTCCTCCTCCTCACTACGGTAGACTCCTCCTCCTCACTACGGTAGACTCCTCCTCCTCACTACGGTAGACTCCTCCTCCTCACTACGGTAGACTCCTCCTCCTCACTACGGTAGACTCCTCCTCCTCACCACGGTAGACTCCTGCTCCTCCTCACCACGGTAGACTCCTGCTCCTCCTCACCACGGTAGACTCCTGCTCCTCCTCACCACGGTAGACTCCTCCTCCTCACTACGGTAGACTCCTCCTCCTCACTACGGTAGATTCCTCCTCACCACGGTAGACTCCTGCTCCTCCTCACCACGGTAGACTCCTGCTCCTCCTCACCACGGTAGACTCCTCCTCCTCCTCACCACATTAGACTCTTCCTCCTCACTACGGTAGACTCCTCCTCCTCACTACGGTAGACTCCTCCTCCTCCTCACTACGGTAGACTCCTCCTCCTCACCACGGTAGACTCCTCCTCCTCCTCACCACGGTAGACTCCTCCTCCTCCTCACCACGGTAGACTCCTCCTCCTCCTCACCACGGTAGACTCCTCCTCCTCCTCACCACGGTAGACTCCTCCTCCTCCTCACCACGGTAGACTCCTCCTCCTCACTACGGTAGACTCCTCCTCCTCACTACGGTAGACTCCTCCTCCTCACTACGGTAGACTCCTCCTCCTCACTACGGTAGACTCCTCCTCCTCCTCACCACGGTAGACTCCTCCTCCTCCTCACCACGGTAGACTCCTCCTCCTCCTCCTCACCACGGTAGACTCCTCCTCCTCACTACGGTAGACTCCTCCTCTTCACCACGGTAGACTCCTCCTCCTCGCTACGGTAGACTCCTCCTCCTCACTACGGTAGACTCCTCCTCCTCACTATGGTAGACTCCTCCTCCTCACTCTATAGAGAGACAGCATGTCAACCTGTAGGCCCTGCATGACCCCAATACATTAATGAACGACAACATGTAGTGGGGGGGGTTAGTTAGTACCGTGGCGTGTTGCATATGCAGCCACGGAGTGGTGGCCCCCATAGGCTGTTCTCTGTGCTTTTGATTAATGAACAACAACCTTGACTAGTTCATAAAAGGTGTCAAACTGACTGAATAAAAGTCCATGTCGTATAGCCTTGCCGTTCATAAATCACACCACGTAGTTACATGTCCATGGTATTGCATCCGGACAATTAAATTAAAGATCTCCATGTTGTATTTTTTGACATACAGTCCATCAGAACATCCCAGACAGGGGACGTTGAATAGAGTGACACGTCAGTAGCCGACCGAATCGCATCGGTAAGAGAGCTGTTCATTCGGCTCCCTCATTTGCATACCGGTAGTCGTTTTTTGGGGGTTGATTTTTTTTCATCTGCAGATCAATGATGAAAGCATTTTGATGAAGAAGGTGAATCCTTCTCGCTGCAGTAGGCAGACTAGTGGAGCGAGAGCCTCACTCTGGTCCAAAATATGATCAAAGAAAAACACATTTGAAATGTACTGATATGGTATCGACAAAGGTATGGATTTATAGGTCTGTTGATTTAAATCAAAGTGTCCCACAATGGAGTCGTCAACTGCTGCGTTGTGTCGTAAAAGACCATGTTTAACACCTGCTTCAATCGTACCTGTATTACTGAGGAAAGGGCCCATGTTTAAACACCTGCTTCAATCGTACCTGTATTACTGAGGAAAGGGCCCATGTTTAAACACCTGCTTCAATCGTACCTCTATTACTGAGGAAAGGGCCCATGTTTAAACACCTGCTTCAATCGTACCTCTATTACTGAGGAAAGGGCCCATGTTTAAACACCTGCTTCAATCGTACCTCTATTACTGAGGAAAGGGCCCATGTTTAAACACCTGCTTCAATCGTACCTCTATTACTGAGGAAAGGGCCCATGTTTAAACACCTGCTTCAATCGTACCTCTATTACTGAGGAAAGGGCCCATGTTTAAACACCTGCTTCAATCGTACCTCTATTACTGAGGAAAGGGCCCATGTTTAAACACCTGCTTCAATCGTACCTGTATTACTGAGGAAAGGGACCATGTTTAAACACCTGCTTCAATCGTACCTGTATTACTGAGGAAAGGGACCATGTTTAAACACCTGCTTCAATCGTACCTGTATTACTGAGGAAAGGGCCCATGTTTAAACACCTGCTTCAATCGTACCTCTATTACTGAGGAAAGGGCCTCGTAAAAGGAAGCTTGAAGCCTGTGGAAGTCAGCTGACTCTTACAGGATTCTTTTAAAGGTCCATGCTGTCAAATGTTTGTCGTTCCTCCTGTGTTTTATATATTATACAACAGCTGATGAAACTAACACTGTAAACACACCAAAACATGGATCAGTGTTATTTCCAGATAATGTACTTCATCTCTACTTTTTCTATTTGCCTGCCAAGCCTATGTGCTTGTGGAAAACACTGATTAGTAATATAATATAATATAATAATAATAATAAATATATGCCATTTAGCAGACGCTTTTATCCAAAGCGACTTACAGTCATGTGTGCATACATTCTACGTATTAGTGACGGTCTATTTCAGAGACGTTAGCAGAGCTGTCAAGATGTCAGAGTTGGTTTGAAGTCTCTCCTCTGGCACGACAACCACTATCTTATTACACTATGACCATACCAAGAACACCCAAGAACACTGGCTCATCAATTACACAAGGAGTGTGTGTGTGTGTGTGTGTGTGTGTGTGTGTGTGTGTGTGTGTGTGTGTGTGTGTGTGTGTGTGTGTGTGTGTGTGTGTGTGTGTGTGTGTGTGTGTGTGTGTGTGTGTGTGTGTGTGTGTGTGTGTGATTTATAAAATAAAAAAAACACACACAGCTAGCTCCAACGGGCTACAAATCTGTTAAACCGTCTTCTCATTAGGGCTCGGAATGACCATGGACCTCACAAACCCAGCTGTACTGTGCTGGCCTGGTACTTCTCACCAAACCCAGCTGTACTGTGCTGGCCCGGTTCTTCTCACCAAACCCAGCTGTACTGTGCTGGCCCGGTACTTCTCACCAAACCCAGCTGTACTGTGCTGGCCCGGTTCTTCTCACCAAACCCAGCTGTACTGTGCTGGCCCGGTTCTTCTCACCAAACCCAGCTGTGGTGGGGGAGGTTCTTCTCACCAAACCGTTGTAGGTCTTCTCACCAAACCCAGCTGTACTGTGCTGGCCCGGTACTTCTCACCAAACCCAGCTGTACTGTGCTGGCCCGGTACTTCTCACCAAACCCAGCTGTACTGTGCTGGCCCGGTACTTCTCACCAAACCCAGCTGTACTGTGCTGGCCCGGTTCTTCTCACCAAACCCAGCTGTACTGTGCTGGCCCGGTTCTTCTCACCAAACCCAGCTGTACTGTGCTGGCCCGGTACTTCTCACCAAACCCAGCTGTACTGTGCTGGCCCGGTTCTTCTCACCAAACCCAGCTGTACTGTGCTGGCCCGGTTACCCTCCACTGTATTGGCTGGAATCCTGCTGGATGGGACGATGTGGAAAGAAAACATCCGACCCAGTTTAGTACGGTTTAGGTTGCAGAGGTAGGGGGAGGGGGGGTAGGTTGACCTCAGGTCTCCCTACTGGAAGCCAGAGGTAGGGGGAGGGGGTAGGTTGACCTCAGGTCTCCCTACTGGAAGCCAGAGGTAGGGGGAGGGGGTAGGTTGACCTCATGTCTCCCTACTGGAAGCCAGAGGTAGGGGGAGGGGGTAGGTTGACCTCAGGTCTCCCTACTGGAAGCCAGAGGTAGGGGGAGGGGGTAGGTTGACCTCAGGTCTCCCTACTGGAAGCCAGAGGTAGGGGGAGGGGGGTAGGTTGACCTCAGGTCTCCCTACTGGAAGCCAGAGGTAGGGGGAGGGGGTAGGTTGACCTCATGTCTCCCTACTGGAAGCCAGAGGTAGGGGGAGGGGGTAGGTTGACCTCAGGTCTCCCTACTGGAAGCCAGAGGTAGGGGGAGGGGGTAGGTTGACCTCAGGTCTCCCTACTGGAAGCCAGAGGTAGGGGGAGGGGGTAGGTTGACCTCAGGTCTCCCTACTGGAAGCCAGAGGTAGGGGGAGGGGGTAGGTTGACCTCAGGTCTCCCTACTGGAAGCCAGAGGTAGGGGGAGGGGGGTAGGTTGACCTCAGGTCTCCCTACTGGAAGCTGGGGGAGGGGGGGGTAGGTTGACCTCAGGTCTCCCTACTGGAAGCCAGAGGTAGGGGGGAGGGGGGTAGGTTGACCTCAGGTCTCCCTACTGGAAGCCAGAGGGGGGAGGGGGTAGGTTGACCTCAGGTCTCCCTACTGGAAGCCAGAGGTAGGGGGAGGGGGGTAGGTTGACCTCAGGTCTCCCTACTGGAAGCCAGAGGTAGGGGGAGGGGGTAGGTTGACCTCATGTCTCCCTACTGGAAGCCAGAGGTAGGGGGAGGGGGGGTAGGTTGACCTCAGGTCTCCCTACTGGAAGCCAGAGGTAGGGGGAGGGGGTAGGTTGACCTCATGTCTCCCTACTGGAAGCCAGAGGTAGGGGGAGGGGGTAGGTTGACCTCATGTCTCCCTACTGGAAGCCAGAGGTAGGGGGAGGGGGTAGGTTGACCTCATGTCTCCCTACTGGAAGCCAGAGGTAGGGGGAGGGGGGTAGGTTGACCTCATGTCTCCCTACTGGAAGCCAGAGGTAGGGGGAGGGGGTAGGTTGACCTCAGGTCTCCCTACTGGAAGCCAGAGGTAGGGGGAGGGGGTAGGTTGACCTCAGGTCTCCCTACTGGAAGCCAGAGGTAGGGGGAGGGGGTAGGTTGACCTCAGGTCTCCCTACTGGAAGCCAGAGGTAGGGGGAGGGGGTAGGTTGACCTCAGGTCTCCCTACTGGAAGCCAGAGGTAGGGGGAGGGGGTAGGTTGACCTCAGGTCTCCCTACTGGAAGCCAGAGGTAGGGGGAGGGGGTAGGTTGACCTCAGGTCTCCCTACTGGAAGCCAGAGGTAGGGGGAGGGGGTAGGTTGACCTCAGGTCTCCCTACTGGAAGCCAGAGGTAGGGGGAGGGGGTAGGTTGACCTCAGGTCTCCCTACTGGAAGCCAGAGGGGGGGGGGGTAGGTTGACCTCATGTCTCCCTACTGGAAGCCAGAGGTAGGGGGTAGGTTGACCTCAGGTCTCCCTACTGGAAGCCAGAGGGGGGAGGGGGTAGGTTGACCTCAGGTCTCCCTACTGGAAGCCAGAGGTAGGGGGAGGGGGTAGGTTGACCTCAGGTCTCCCTACTGGAAGCCAGAGGTAGGGGGAGGGGGGTAGGTTGACCTCATGTCTCCCTACTGGAAGCCAGAGGTAGGGGGGTAGGTTGACCTCAGGTCTCCCTACTGGAAGGGGGAGGGGGTAGGTTGACCTCAGGTCTCCCTACTGGAAGCCAGAGGTAGGGGGAGGGGGTAGGTTGACCTCAGGTCTCCCTACTGGAAGCCAGAGGTAGGGGGGAGGGGGTAGGTTGACCTCATGTCTCCCTACTGGAAGCCAGAGGTAGGGGGAGGGGGTAGGTTGACCTCAGGTCTCCCTACTGGAAGCCAGAGGTAGGGGGAGGGGGTAGGTTGACCTCATGTCTCCCTACTGGAAGCCGGGGGGGGGGGGGGGTAGGTTGACCTCAGGTCTCCCTACTGGAAGCCAGAGGTAGGGGGGGTAGGTTGGCCTTAGTGTGTGTGTCTGTGTTGTGGGAGTCTGTACAGTTGAAGTCAGAAGTTTACATACACTTAGGTTGGAGTCATTAAAACTTGTTCTTCAACCACTCCACACATTTCTTGTTAACAAACTATAGTTTTGGCAAGTTGGTAAGGACATCTACTTTGTGCACAGCACAAGTAATTCTTCCAACAATTGTTTACAGACAGATTATTTCACTTATAATTCACTGTATCACAATTCCAGTGGGTCAGAAGTTTACATACACTAAGTTGACTGTGCCTTTAAACAGCTTGGAAAATTCCCCCAAATTATGTCATGACTTTAGAAGCTTCTGATAGGCTAATTGACAATTTGAGTCAATTGGAGGTGTACCTGTGGATGTATTTCAAGGCCTACCTTCAAACTCAGTGCCTCTTTGCTTGACATCATGGGAAAATCAAAAGACATCAGCCAAGACTTCAGAAAAAAAATTGTAGACCAAGTCTGGTTCATCCTTGAAAGCAATTTCCAAAGCCTGAAAGTACCACGTTCATCTGTACAAACAATAGTACGCAAGTATAAACACTGGGACCACGCAGACGTCATACTGCTCAGGAAGGAGACACGTTCTGTCTCCTAGAGATTAACTTTCTTTGGTGCGAAAGGTGCAAATCAATCCCAGAACAACAGCAAAGGACCTTGTGAAGATGCTGGAGGAAACGGGTACAAAAGTATCTATATCCACAGTAAAACAAGTCCTATAATGACATAACCTGAAGGGCCGCTCAGCAAGGAAGAAGCCACTGAGGTTTGCAACTGCACATGGGGACGAAGATCATACTTTTGGAGAAATGTCCTCTGATCTGATGAAACAAAAATAGAACTGTTTGGCCATAATGACCATCGTTATGTTTGGAGGAAAATGGGGAGGCTTGCAAGCCGAAGAACACCATCCCGACCGTGAAGCACAGGGGTGGTATCATCATGTTGTGGGGGTGTTTCGCTGCAGAAGGGACTGGTGCACTTCACAAAATAGATGGCATCATGAGGCAGGAAATTTATGTAGTTATATTGAATCAACATCTCAAAAAATCAGTCACGAACACAAAGTTAAAGCTTGGTCGCAAATGGGTCTTCCAAATGGACAATTACCCCAAGCATACTTCCAAAATTGTTTGCAAAATGGCTTAAAGACAACAAAGTCAAGGTATTGGAGTGGCCATCACAAAACCCTAACCTCAATCCCATAGAAAATTTGTTGGCAGAACTGAAAAAGCGTGTGAGAGCTAGGAGGCCTACAAACCTGACTCAGTTACAGCAGCTCTGTCAGGAGGAATGGGCCAAAATTCACCCAACTTATTGTGGGAAGCTCATGGAAGGCTACCCGAAACGTTTGACCCAAGTTAAACCATTTTAAAGGCAGTGCTACCAAATACTAATTGAGTGTATGTAAACTTCTGACCCACTGGGAATGTGATGAAATAAATCATTCTCTCTACTATTATTCTGACATTTCACATTCTTAAAATAGTTCTGATCCTAACTGCCCTATGATGGGGAATTTTTCCTAGGATTAAATGTCAGGGCTTGTGAAAAACTGAGTTAAAAAAAATGTATTTGGCTAAGGTGTATGTAAACTACCGACCTCAACTGTATATGTCTTGTGTGTGTGTATATTATAGGTGTGTGTGTGTGTGTGTGTGTGTGTGTGTGTGTGTGTGTGTGTGTGTGTGTGTGTGTGTGTGTGTGTGTGTGTATTATAGGTTGTGCGTGTGTGTCAAGGGCAGTCTACCATCTGGGCCGGTCTGCCTGTGATAAGGCTCAAGTACAAGGTCTAGTGATAGTTGTCTTAGTCCGGGAACAGGGCGGTGGTGCATTCCTACCTCTACACATCAGGCATAAATGGAACAGACAGCAGGGTTCCAGGCAGACAGCAGGGTTCCAGGCAGACAGCAGGGTTCCAGGCAGACAGCAGGGTTCCAGGCAGACAGCAGGGTTCCAGGCAGACAGCAGGGTTCCAGGCAGACAGCAGGGTTCCAGGCAGACAGCAGGGTTCCAGGCAGACGGACAGCAGGGTTCCAGGCAGACGGACAGCAGGGTTCCAGGCAGACGGACAGCAGGGTTCCAGGCAGACGGACAGCAGGGTTCCAGGCAGACGGCAGCAGGGTTCCAGACAGACGGGCAGCAGGGTTCCAGACAGACGGGCAGCAGGGTTCCAGACAGACGGGCAGCAGGGTTCCAGACAGACGGGCAGCAGGGTTCCAGACAGACGGGCAGCAGGGTTCCAGACAGATGGGCAGCAGGGTTCCAAGCAAGAAGAAGGGTTCAAGACAGCAGTGTTCCAGGCAGACAGGCAGCAGTGTTCCAGGCAGACAGGCAGCAGTGTTCCAGGCAGACAGGCAGCAGTGTTCCAGGCAGACAGGCAGCAGGGTTGTTCCAGGCAGACAGACAGCAGTGTTCCAGGCAGACAGGCAGCAGGGTTCAGGCAACAGGGTTCCAGGCAGACAGACAGCAGGGTTCCAGGCAAGCAGAAGGGTTCAAGACAGCAGGGTTCCAGGCAGACAGGCAGCAGGGTTCCAGGCAGACCGCCAGCAGGGTGCCAGACAACAGGGTTCCAGACATACAGCCAGCCAGCAAGGTTCCAGACAGCAGGGTTCCAGGCAGATGGACAGCAGGGTTCCAGGCAGACCGTCATACAGAGTCTGCGTTCCCAAATGGCACCCTATTCCCTAGTTCACTACGTTTAACCAGAGATCTATGGGTCCTGGTCTGAAGTAGTGCCCTATATAAGGAATAGGGTTCCATTTGGGATGAATATAGTGTTTATCACACAGATAGTTTATCTAGCCTTGGTCTGCAGGTCCGCTGTCCTGATAGCAGATGCCTTTAGACACAGACCTAGGACCAGTTTATATTCCTTATCAACATTAAATCGTTATCATTATTAGGTTGGGCATTGAGGGTAGAGAGAGGAGAGTTTGAGGGGGACACTGTTTGTAACAAACTACAGTTTTTAGGAACTGCCTAGCCGGTCAGTGGTGTGTGTTCTTAGAGGAGGGCAAAGCCTTGGCATGGTGAGGAATTAATACACTGTGCTGAGAGAAGGGGACTTCCACTTACTCCTCATGCCAGCAGCATACCACCCTGAAGCTAACCAGGGTTGGTCCTGGTCGGTTCCTGGATGGGAGACCAGATACAGCTGGAAACTGTGTTGGGGGCCAGTAAAATATATATATATGTATATCCCAATGCCCCAGGGCAGTGATTGGGGACATTGCCCTGTGTAGGGTGCCGTCTTTCAGATGGGATGTAAAGCAGGTGTCCTGACTCTCTGTGTTCACTAAAGATCCCATGACGCTTATAAGAGTAGGCGTGTTATCCCCGGTGTACTGGCTAAATTACCAATCTGGCCTTCGTACCATCATGGTCACCTAATCATCCCCAGCTTCCAATTGGTTCATCCCCTCTTCTCTCCCCTGTAACTATTCCCCAGGCCGTTGCTGTAAATGAGAATGTGTTCTCAGGCAACTTACCTGATAAAACAATTGACTTTCTCAGTCACTCTCTCACACACACACACACACACACACACACACACACACACACACACACACACACACACACACACACACACACACACACACACACACACACACACACACACACACACACACACACACACACACACACACACACACACACACACACACCACAATCTCTGTTTGTGATCCTCACTGTGTGTCTTTGTAGTGGTCAAGTCATAATGAGTGATGTGTATCCCAGGCAGTTATCTTCCATTGAACAGGGCTGATCGTTTTGTTAGCCCAATACTGTTTGTACCATGTTTTGTGCTGCTACCATGTGTGTAGATACCATGTTGTTGTTATGTTTTGTGCTGCTACCATGTTGTGTAGATACATGTTGTTGTTATGTTGTGCTGCTACCATGTTGTTGTGTTGCTACCATGTTGTTGTGTTGCTTCCATGTTTTGTGCCGCTACCATGTTGTGTTGCTACCATGTTATGTTGTGTTGCTTCCAGGTTGTTGCTGTTGTGTTGCTACCATGTTGTTGTGTTGCTTCCAGGTTGTTGCTGTTGTGTTGCTACCATGTTGTGCTGCTACCATGTTATGTTGTGTTGCTTCCAGGTTGTTGCTGTTGTGTTGCTACCATGTTGTGTTGCTTCCAGGTTGTTGCTGTTGTGTTGCTTCCAGGTTGTTGCTGTTGTGTTGCTACCATGTTGTGCTGCTACCATGTTATGTTGTGTTGCTACCATGTTGTGCTGCTACCATGTTATGTTGTGTTGCTACCATGTTGTGCTGCTACCATGTTATGTTGTGCTGCTACCATGTTGTTGTTGTGTTGCTACCATGTTGTTGTGTTGCTTCCATGTTTTGTGCTGCTACCATGTTGTTGTGTTGTTTCCATGTTTTGTGCTGCTACCATGCTGTGTTGCTACTATGTTGTTGTGTTGCTACCATGTTGTGCTTCTACCATGTTATGTTGTTGCTTCCATGTTTTGTGCTTCTACCATGTTATGTTGTTTTGCTACCATGTTGTGCTGCTACCGTGTTGTGCTGCTACCGTGTTGTGCTGCTACCGTGTTGTGCTGCTACCATGTTGTTTTGCTACCATGTTGTGCTGCTACCGTGTTGTGCTGCTACCATGTTATGTTGTTCTGCTACCATGTTGTGCTGCTACCGTGTTGTGCTGCTACCGTGTTGTGCTGCTACCGTGTTGTGCTGCTACCGTGTTGTGCTGCTACCGTGTTGTGCTGCTACCATGTTGTTTTGCTACCATGTTGTGCTGCTACCGTGTTGTGCTGCTACCATGTTATGTTGTTTTGCTACCATGTTGTGCTGCTACCGTGTTGTGCTGCTACCGTGTTGTGCTGCTACCATGTTGTGCTGCTACCATGTTGTGCTGCTACCATGTTGTGGTGCTACCATGTTGTGCTGCTACCATGTTGTGGTGCTACCATGTTGTGCTGCTACCATGTTGTGGTGCTACCATGTTGTGGTGCTACCATGTTGTGCTGCTACCATGTTGTGGTGCTACCATGTTGTGCTGCTACCGTGTTGTGGTGCTACCATGTTGTGCTGCTACCATGTTGTGGTGCTGTCTTATGTTGTCTTGGGTATGTCTGTATGTTGTGATGTGTGCTTTGTCCTATATTTATATCGTATTTTGATTTTTTTATCCCAGGACCCCAGTCCCCGCAGGAGGTCCTTTTGCCTCATGGTGGGCCGTCCCCGCAGGAGGTCCTTTTGCCTCATGGTGGGCCGTCCCCGCAGGAGGTCCTTTTGCCTCATGGTGGGCCGTCCCCGCAGGAGGTCCTTTTGCCTCATGGTGGGCCGTCCCCGCAGGAGGTCCTTTTGCCTCATGGTGGGCCGTCCCCGCAGGAGGTCCTTTTGCCTCATGGTGGGCCGTCCCCGCAGGAGGTCCTTTTGCCTCTTGGTGGGCCGTCCCCGCAGGAGGTCCTTTTGCCTCATGGTGGGCCGTCCCCGCAGGAGGTCCTTTTGCCTCATGGTGGGCCGTCCCCGCAGGAGGTCCTTTTGCCTCATGGTGGGCCGTCATTTGTAAATAAGAACATGTTCCTTAACTGACTTGTTTAGTTAAATAAAGAATGAACGCCATACGTCTGTTTGTGTGTGACAGCCTATCCCATCACCACCACAACAACAGTAAAAGTACTGTACAAGATGTGGTCCGCATCCCAAATGGCTGGGTGCTGGTCAAAACTAGTGCACTATATAGGGAATAGGGGGCCATTCTAGGACACACACGTAATTGTATACAATGTTTGACTTGGGATGAAAGAAGTACAGGAGCTGTGTTTTTCCAAGTCGTTAGACTTTGTTCCCCCGAAATACACACATGACATTTATGCAGTAGAGCCCTGAAACACTGCTTATCAAGGTCATGATGAGCAGCTGATGTTTAGGCTACAGTCTGATTAGACCAGGGCTGATGTTAGACCAGGGCTGATGTTTAGGCTACAGTGAGATTAGACCAGGGCTGATGTTTAGGCTACAGTGTGATTAGACCAGGGCTGATGTTAGACCAGGGCTGATGTTAGACCAGGGCTGATGTTAGACCAGGGCTGATGTTTAGGCTACAGTGTGGTTAGACCAGGGCTGATGTTTAGGCTACAGTGTGATTAGACCAGGGCTGAGTTAGGCTACAGTGTGGTTAGACCAAGGCTGATGTTTTGGCTACAGTGTGATTAGACCAGGGCTGATGTTAGACCAGGGCTGATGTTAGACCAGGGCTGATTTTTAGGCTACAGTCTGATTAGACCAGGGCTGATGTTTAGGCTACAGTCTGATTAGACCAGGGCTGATGTTAGACCAGGGCTGATGTTAGACCAGGGCTGATGTTTAGGCTACAGTGTGATTAGACCACGGCTGATGTTTAGGCTACAGTCTGATTAGACCAAGGCTGATGTTTAGACTACAGTGTGATTAGACCAGGGCTGATGTTAGACCAGGGCTGATGTTTAGGCTACAGTGTGATTAGACCAGGGCTGAGTTAGGCTACAGTGTGGTTAGACCAAGGCTGATGTTTAGGCTACAGTGTGATTAGACCAGGGCTGATGTTTAGGCTACAGTGTGATTAGACCAGGGCTGATGTTTAGGCTACAGTGTGGTTAGACCAAGGCTGATGTTTAGGCTACAGTGTGATTAGACCAGGGCTGATGTTAGACCAGGGCTGATGTTAGACCAGGGCTGATGTTTTGGCTACAGTGTGGTTAGACCAGGGCTGATGTTAGACCAGGGCTGATGTTAGACCAGGGCTGATGTTAGACCAGGGCTGATGTTAGACCAGGGCTGATGTTTTGGCTACAGTGTGATTAGACCAGGGCTGATGTTTTGGCTACAGTGTGGTTAGACCAGGGCTGATGTTTTGGCTACAATGTGGTTAGACCAGGGCTGATGTTAGACCAGGGCTGATGTTAGACCAGGGCTGATGTTAGACCAGGGCTGATGTTAGACCAGGGCTGATGTTTAGGCTACAGTGTGATTAGACCAGGGCTGATGTTTAGGCTACAGTGTGATTATACCAGGGCTGATGTTTAGGCTACAGTGTGATTAGACCAGGGCTGATGTTTAGACTACAGTGTGGTTAGACCAGGGCTGATGTTAGACCAGGGCTGATGTTTAGGCTACAGTGTGATTAGACCAGGGCTGATGTTTAGGCTACAGTGTGGTTAGACCAGGGCTGATGTTAGACCAGGGCTGATGTTTAGGCTACAGTGAGATTAGACCAGGGCTGATGTTTAGGCTACAGTGTGATTAGACCAAGGCTGGAATAAAAGTCTGCACACCCAGTAACTATCCTGGAGGATGGTTGACCACCCAGTAAAAGTTATTAATTGAATGAATTAGAGATCAAATGGATAAGGTTGGCTACTTCACAGCAATGTTTCTAGACCAGGCTATACTAGGCTCTAATATTCATGTTTCAGAGAAGCTCTATGCGCAGCAACTTATTTGCCTCCTGGCAGATCTCCCTGCCTGGGGCATCGGCTCTTTGCCTGGTCACCTGGCAGATCTTCCTGCCTGGGGCATCGGCTCTTTGCCTGGTCACCTGACAGATGTTAGCCTGGGGCACAGATCTCCCTGCCTGGGGCATCGGCTCTTTGCCTGGCCACCTGACAGATCTCCCTGCCTGGGGCATCGGCTCTTTGCCTGGTCACCTGACAGATCTCCCTGCCTGGGGCATCGGCTCTTTGCCTGGCCACCTGGCAGATCTCCCTGCCTGGGGCATCGGCTCTTTGCCTGGCCACCTGGCAGATCTTCCTGCCTGGGGCATCGGCTCTTTGCCTGGCCACCTGGCAGATCTTCCTGCCTGGGGCATCGGCTCTTTGCCTGGCCACCCATCTGCGTCACTCCAGCCAGGAGAAAGGACTTCTAGGATGGCAGTCTGACTGAATGGATGTATTAATAGATGGAGCAGGAGAATTAAATTCAGAGTCTTCAGGAAAATCTGTTCTGTCAGTACAAGGCAATGGGCATGTGGTGTTATGCTGTGTCATACTTGCCGTAATCTCTGCTGGAAAACCAGGTGAAGGACGTGAGGAGAGAGAGAGATAGGGCATACAAACACACACTGTTTGCATCCCAAATAGCCCCCTAATCCCTATTCAGAGCACCAGGGCTCAGGTCAAAAGTAGTGCACATTATATAGGGAATAGTGTGCCATTTGAGATACATACTGTCTGAAGCTGAGCGGACAGTCTGACGGTCTAGACTCCACTCCAGACAGTCCTATGTGACAGCCCATCAGGAATGTTCCGTTTCAAACGGACAAATGACGCCTAACTAGACTTTTAAACCTGGAGAACTTTAGAATTAGAACTCTTGTAAAGAACATTCTTTATTAATGAAACATTCAGAGGCAGCAAAATGGCATCCATCTATACGACCTAACTTTATCGTATGAAGTTGACCTAGCTCTGTGGTATGAAGTTGACCTAGCTCTGTGGTATGAAGTTGACCTAGCTCTATAGTATGAAGTTGACCTAGCGCTATAGTATGAAGTTGACCTAGCTCTGTGGTATGAAGTTGACCTAACTCTATAGTATGAAGTTGACCTAGCTCTATGAAGTACCTGTTCTAAGTTGACCTAGCTCTGTGGTATGAAGTTGACCTAGCTCTATAGTATGAAGGTGACCTAGCTCTATGGTATGAAGTTGACCTAGCTCTATAGTATGAAGTTGACCTAGCTCTATAGTATGAAGTTGACCTAGCTCTATAGTATGAAGTTGACCTAGCTCTATAGTATGAAGTTGACCTAGCTCTATAGTATGAAGTTGACCTAACTCTACAGTATGAAGTTGACCTAGCTCTATAGTATGAAGTTGACCTAGCTCTATAGTATGAAGTTGACCTAACTCTACAGTATGAAGTTGACCTAGCTCTGTGGTATGAAGTTGACCTAGCTCTACAGTATGAAGTTGACCTAGCTCTACAGTATGAAGTTGACCTAGCTCTACAGTATGAAGTTGACCTAGCTCTATAGTATGAAGTTGACTATAGTAGAAACTAGCTCTATAGTATGAAGTTGACCTAGCTCTACGGTATGAAGTTGACCTAGCTCTACGGTATGAAGTTGACCTAGCTCTGTGGTATGAAGTTGACCTAGCTCTGTGGTATGAAGTTGACCTAGCTCTGTGGTATGAAGTTGACCTAGCTCTACGGTATGAAGTTGACCTAGCTCTATGTTGACCTAGTATGAAGTTGACCTAGCTCTGTGAAGTTGAGCTCTACGGTATGAAGTTGACCTAGCTCTGTGGTATGAAGTTGAAGTTGACCTAGCTCTGTGGTATGAAGTTGACCTAGCTCTGTGGTATGAAGTTGACCTAGCTCTGTGGTATGAAGTTGACCTAGCTCTAGCTCTGTGGTATGAAGTTGACCTAGCTCTACGGTATGAAGTTGACCTAGCTCTACGGTATGAAGTTGACCTAGCTCTATGGTATGAAGTTGACCTAGCTCTATGGTATGAAGTTGACCTAGCTCTGTGGTATGAAGTTGACCTAGCTCTATAGTATGAAGTTGACCTAGCTCTGTGGTATGAAGTTGACCTAGCTCTGTGGTATGAAGTTGACCTAGCTCTACGGTATGAAGTTGACCTAGCTCTACGGTATGAAGTTGACCTAGCTCTACGGTATGAAGTTGACCTAGTGCTATAGTATGAAGTTGACAGAAATGACCTGGCCGTAGCCATCCTGATTTATCTTTGAGAGAGGCCAGTTGTATTCTCTCTGACACAACACCATCATACAACAGTAGAGAGATCACAGCACCTCGAGACGGCCAGAGACTCCCTGCAGCTCTCTCTGGTTCTTCATGCTTCACATGTGAGGTGTCAGCTAAGGTGAGGTGTACTTTAGGAACAGAACTTCCCATTGTTTTAGAAACTAGAAATAGTCTGCTTGAATAAGGCAGCATTCAGAGAGCGTCTGCTCTCCCCCTCAAGGTTAGGGACCGAGCATCATAAGGGAAGCATGTGATCGATTCATGAGATTGTAGAAACCAACGAACGGATGGTATCCGTCCTTCCAAAACAAGAAACGCAAATCACCACAAAGTGTTTACTTTGTAGCCAGACTGTTCTTTGTCAGAAGCTCGCAGGAATGTGCTTCTTCTGCCTCTGAACTATAGAAGTAGTAGTGGTAGAATGGACGTAGATCTACAGTACCCAGTCAGACAGGTCATGTCCGATTCTGTTACTCTTTTCCAATAGTCATATTTCTATGGCTCTGGCTCTCTGAGCCGACAGACACCCTGGTGTGCATCCCAAATCGCACACCCTATTCCCTACATAGCACACTACCCCTGTGGGCCCTGGTCAGAAGTAGTGCATAGTATAGAGAATAGCAGGGTACCATTTGGGCCTGGTGACCTTCAACTCTGACGGGGACAGACAGCGGTGTTCCTAGCTCTGTTTGGACTATAACACTTCACTGGAACAGCAGAAATACTGGAAAGGGACGTTATTCAGTCACCATCGCTATGAGACAGTACAATGCGGTCATAACGTGCTTATAACCCATTATAACCACTTCATATAACGCTTTACTTATTAACGAAGAAGCTGAACACAGACGAGTGTTTCAGCATTTAAGCCTTTGTCATTGTACATGACCTGCCTCCCAAATGGCTTCCCGGTTCCCTACGTAGTGCAATACTTTTGACCAGGGCCCATGGGGAATATAATGCCATTTGGGACAGGAACATGGGACAGTGACATGGGACAGGAACATGGGACAGTGACATGGGACAGGAACATGGGACAGTGACATGGGACAGGAACATGGGACAGTGACATGGGACAGGAACATGGGACAGTGACATGGGACAGGAACATGGGACAGGAACATGGGACAGTGACATGGGACAGTGACATGGGACAGGAACATGGGACAGTGACATGGGACAGGAACATGGGACAGTGACATGGGACAGGAACATGGGACAGGACATGGGACAGTGACATGGGACAGGAACATGGGACAGTGACATGGGACAGGAACATGGGACAGTGACATGGGACAGGAACATGGGACAGTGACATGGGACAGGAACATGGGACAGTGACATGGGACAGGAACATGGGACAGTGACATGGGACAGGAACATGGGACAGGAACATGGGACAGTGACATGGGACAGGAACATGGGACAGTGACATGGGACAGGAACATGGGACAGTGACATGGGACAGTGACAACTCATTCCATGGAGAGCCTAGTGTCTGCAAGTTCGTTTTGTTTTTTCCTTCTCTCTTTTCAATCAAGACCTAGACAACCAGGTGAGGGGAGTTACTTACTAATTTAGTGACCTTAATTCATCAATCAAGACCTAGACAACCAGGTGAGGGGAGTTCCTTACTAATTAGTGACCTTAATTCATCAATCAAGACCTAGACAACCAGGTGAGGGGAGTTCCTTACTAATTTAGTGACCTTAATTCATCAATCAAGACCTAGACAACCAGGTGAGGGGAGTTCCTTACTAATTAGTGACCTTAATTCCTCAATCAAGACCTAGACAACCAGGTGAGAGGAGTTCCTTACTAATTAGTGACCTTAATTCATCAATCAAGACCTAGACAACCAGGTGAGGGGAGTTCCTTACTAATTAGTGACCTTAATTCCTCAATCAAGACCTAGACAACCAGGTGAGGGGACTTCCTTACTAATTAGTGACCTTAATTCATCAATCAAGACCTAGACAACCAGGTGAGGGGAGTTACTTACTAATTTAGTGACCTTAATTCATCAATCAAGACCTAGACAACCAGGTGAGGGGAGTTCCTTACTAATTAGTGACCTTAATTCATCAATCAAGACCTAGACAACCAGGTGAGGGGAGTTCCTTACTAATTTAGTGACCTTAATTCATCAATCAAGACCTAGACAACCAGGTGAGGGGAGTTCCTTACTAATTAGTGACCTTAATTCATCAATCAAGTACAAGGGAGGAGAGAACCCACAAAACATTCGGTCCTCTGTGGGTTCGACACCTGTGGTGTGTATGCACCTGGTCGGTGTCAAAGACCATGGTGGCTTTAGCTCGACTGTCCTCCTTGTGTGAGTCTGCTGTCTGAAGGGACTCTCTCTCTCTCTCTCTCCCTCTCTCCCCCTCTCCTTCTCTCTCTCTCTGTCTCTCTCTCTCTCTCTCTCTCCTTCTCTCCCTCTCTCTCTCTCTCTCTCTCTCCGTGGCCTTGCTGTCTTCATTGTGATAAGCCAAGGTTCATCTAATCCCTCGCTGCCTCAGAGTAATGGATCAACCAACACTTTCTCTGGTCATTTCACCTTTTATTTAATTTCACTTTCTCTGGTCATGCAGGTGTATGCTATATAACACACACACACTGCCTTTGTAACTGCTCTTCTCTTTGCACAGGGTAAGCAAGAAGGTAGAGAGAGGGAGTCCTCTACATGCACATCCTGCCACTTGGCTCATGGTGTTACAGTCCGTAGCTCAGCCCTGTGCTGTAACATCTCATGTGTCCTCTACAGCCCCTGACTGCTCACTGAAACACTTTGTCCATTTTCATGCTTCCACGGCACGCCCCAGTTCCCGTGGAACGGCACGCCCCAGTTCCCGTGGAACGGCACGCCCCAGTTCCCGTGGAACGGCACGCCTCAGTTCCCGTGGAACGACACGCCCGGGTTGTGTTCAGTTAGAACAAACTGGTGAAAAGCCTGATTGGTGAAGTGCTGCAGAGATTGTCCTTCTAGAAGGTTCTCCTATCTCCACAGAGGAACTCTAGAGCTCTGTCAGAGTGACCATCAAGTTCTTGGTCACCTCCCTGACCAAGGCCCTTCTCCCCCAATTGCTCAGTTTGGCTGGGCAGCCAACGCTAGGAAGAGTCTTGGTGGTTCCAAACTTTTCCATTCATGAATGATGGAGGCCACTGTGTTCTTGGGGATCTTCAATGTTGCAGAAATGTTTTGGTACCCTTCCCCAGATCTGTGCCTTCGACACAATTCCTTCTCGCAACTCTATGGACAATGCCTTCAAATTGGACATGCACTGTCAACTGGGGGATCTTATATAGACAGGTGTGTGCCTTTCCAAATCATGTCCAATCAATTGACTTTACCACAGGTGGATTCCAATCAAGTTGTAGAAACATCTCAAGCATGATCAATGGAAACAGGATGCAGTTCGCCTCCCTACCACTGAGGAAGTACAGTTCCCGCTCAGCCCAGTCAAAACTGTTCGCTGCTCTGGCCCCCCAATGGTGGAACAACCTCCCTCACGACGCCAGGACAGCGGAGTCAATCACCACCTTCCTGAGACACCTGAAACCCCACCTCTTTAAGGAATACCTAGGATAGGATAAGTAATCCTTCTCACCCACCCCCCCCTTTAAGATTTAGATGCACTATTGTAAAGTGACTGTTCCACTGGATGTCATAAGGTGAATGCACCAATTTGTAAGTCGCTCTGGATAAGAGCGTCTGCTAAATGACTTAAATGTAAATGTAAAATGTAAATGCAGCAGAGCTCCATCACAAGCCTCATAACAAAGGGTCTGAACATTTATGTAAATAAGTTCTTTCGGTTTTTACATTTTAATACATTTGCCACAATTTCTAAAGTCCTATTTTTGCTTTGTCATTATGAGGTATGGTGTGTGTAGATTGCTGAGTTGTTTATGTAGTTTTTATCCGTTTTAGAATAAGACTGTAACGTGACAAAATGTTGAAAAATGGAAAGGGTCTTCGTGCTTTCTGAATGCACCATATCTCTTTCCTCTCTGACATCTCTCTGTCCCTGATTGAAGAGGGATGTTTCTTTCCTCTCTGACATCTCTCTGTCCCTGATTGAAGAGGGATGACATCTCTCTTTGATTTTCCTCTCTGACATCTCTCTGTCCCTGATTGAAGAGGGATGTTTCTTTCCTCTCTGACATCCCTCTGTCCCTGATTGAAGAGGGATGTTTCTTTCCTCTCTGACATCTCTCTGTCCCTGATTGAAGAGGGATGTTTCTTTCCTCTCTGACATCTCTCTGTCCCTGATTGAAGAGGGATGTTTCTTTCCTCTCTGGCATCTCTCTGTCCCTGATTGAAGAAGGGATGTTTCTTTCCTCTCTGGCATCTCTCTGTCCCTGATTGAAGAGGGATGTTTCTTTCCTCTCTGACATCTCTCTGTCCCTGATTGAAGAGGGATGTTTCTTTCCTCTCTGGCATCTCTCTGTCCCTGATTGAAGAGGGATGTTTCTTTCCTCTCTGACATCTCTCTGTCCCTGATTGAAGAGGGATGTTTCTTTCCTCTCTGACATCTCTCTGTCCCTGATTGAAGAGGGATGTTTCTTTCCTCTCTGGCATCTCTCTGTCCCTGATTGAAGAGGGATGTTTCTTTCCTCTCTGACATCTCTCTGTCCCTGATTGAAGAGGGATGTTTCTTTCCCCTCTCTGACATCTCTCTGTCCCTGATTGAAGAGGGATGTTTCTTTCCTCTCTGACATCTCTCTGTCCCTGATTGAAGAGGGATGTTTCTTTCCTCTCTGACATCTCTCTGTCCCTGATTGAAGAGGGATGTTTCTTTCCTCTCTGACATCTCTCTGTCCCTGATTGAAGAGGGATGTTTCTTTCCTCTCTGACATCTCTCTGTCCCTGATTGAAGAGGGATGTTTCTTTCCTCTCTGACATCTCTCTGTCCCTGATTGAAGAGGGATGTTTCTTTCCTCTCTGACATCTCTCTGTCCCTGATTGAAGAGGGATGTTTCTTTCCTCTCTGACATCTCTCTGTCCCTGATTGAAGAGGGATGTTTCTTTCCTCTCTGGCATCTCTCTGTCCCTGATTGAAGAGGGATGTTTCTTTCCTCTCTGGCATCTCTCTGTCCCTGATTGAAGAGGGATGTTTCTTTCCTCTCTGACATCTCTCTGTCCCTGATTGAAGAGGGATGTTTCTTTCCTCTCTGACATCTCTCTGTCCCTGATTGAAGAGGGATGTTTCTTTCCTCTCTGGCATCTCTCTGTCCCTGATTGAAGAGGGATGTTTCTTTCCTCTCTGGCATCTCTCTGTCCCTGATTGAAGGGGGATGTTTCTTTCCTCACTGGCATCTCTCTGTCCCTGATTGAAGGGGGATGTTTCTTTCCCCTCTGACATCTCTCTGTCCCTGATTGGAGGGGGATGTTAGTGACGTTTCACTAACCAGGGCAGGGCAAGTTATTTTATCTACACCCTAAAAAAAAAGTATAATTAGGAAGTGTTTTAACCTTCAACCTCAATTATCATATACTGTGAACAGTTTTGTCTTTCCTTTTGACACAGTGATATTCTGTAACCTCATTTCTCCCCTGCAGTGCTAACTTCAACCCTCCCCTGCAGTGCTAACTTCAACCCTCCCCTGCAGTGCTAACCACAAACCTCCCCTGCAGTGCTAACCTCAACCCTCCCCTGCAGTGCTAACCACAAACCTCCCCTGCAGTACAAACTTCAACCCTCCCCTGCAGTGCTAACCACAAACCTCCCCTGCAGTACAAACTTCAACCCTCCCCTGCAGTGCTAACCACAAACCTCCCCTGCAGTACAAACTTCAACCCTCCCTTGCAGTGCTAACCTCAACCCTCGCCTGCAGTGCTAACCACAAACCTCCCCTGCAGTACAAACTTCAACCCTCCCCTGCAGTGCTAACCTCAACCCTCCCCTGCAGTGCTAACCACAAACCTCCCCTGCAGTACAAACTTCAACCCTCCCCTGCAGTGCTAACTTCGACCCTCCCCTGCAGTGCTAACCCTCCCTCGCACCCTCGACCCCCCTGCAGTGCTAACCCTGCAGTGCTAACCCTCCCTGCAGTGCTAACTTCGACCCTCCCCTGCAGTGCTAACTTCGACCCTCCCCTGCAGTGCTAACTTCGACCCTCCCCTGCAGTGCTAACTTCGACCCTCCCCTGCAGTGCTAACTTCGACCCTCCCCTGCAGTGCTAACCGACCCTCCCTGCAGTGCTAACTTCGACCCTCCCCTGCAGTGCTAACTTCGACCCTCCCCTGCAGTGCTAACTTCGACCCTCCCCTGCAGTGCTAACTTCGACCCTCCCCTGCAGTGCTAACTTCGACCCTCCCCTGCAGTGCTAACTTCGACCCTCCCCTGCAGTGCTAACTTCGACCCTCCCCTGCAGTGCTAACTTCGACCCTCCCCTGCAGTGCTAACTTCGACCCTCCCCTGCAGTGCTAACTTCGACCCTCCCCTGCAGTGCTAACCTCGACCCTCCCCTGCAGTGCTAACCTCGACTCTCCCCTGCAGTGCTAACCGGGTTGTTTTTTCTGAGAGGATTCCTTCTGGGGTTATAGGTCAATGACGTGAATGGGTGTGTAGTGTACCAACTTCAGGATTTCCTATAGGCCGAGTGGAGTACCCTGACCCCCCCCCTCCCCCTGTGTGTGTGTAAGTCTGGCAGCTATTTTAGATGTAATCTTGAAATATATTTTAGTCTTAGTCACATTTTTGTAATTTCATCCTTTGTTAGTTTTAGTTGTCATTGGATAAACTCTGGACAGTGTTAGTTCAGTCTCATTTTAGTCACATTGCAGTCGGTGTGTTGTTTTTTTTCTTCATTAAATAAATAATATTTACCTCTTACTTGCATCATGTGCATATTCAGATAGACTTATCCAACAAAGCCTTATCCAACTAGTCCTACTATCTCCTTGTATACCATAGCTGGCCACATTGTAACCAATGCCAATCCCTAATTATCCATATAGGACATACATTTAGCTGTGAATTTCTCCCCATCATAACCGTCAGGGTGATTTCCTTGAAAAGGGGAGAATATGAGCTTTTCAGCAATGCCAGAAGTATTACTGTACTCTGAATATTTAGGAGTATTACTGCACTCTGAATATTGAGGAGTATTACTGCACTCTGAATATTGAGGAGTATTACTGCACTCTGAATATTGAGGAGTATTACTGCACTCTGAATATTGAGGAGTATTACTGCACTCTGAATATTGAGGAGTATTACTGCACTCTGAATATTGAGGATATTGAGGAGTATTACTGCACTCTGAATATTGAGGAGTATTACTGCACTCTGAATATTGAGGAGTATTACTGCACTCTGAATATTGAGTATTACTGACTCTGAATATTGTTACTGCACTCTGAATATTGAGGAGTGTTACTGCACTCTGAATATTGAGGAGTGTTACTGCACTCTGAATATTGAGGAGTGTTACTGCACTCTGAATATTGAGGAGTGTTACTGCACTGTGAATATTGAGGAGTGTTACTGCACTGTGAATATTGAGGAGTGTTACTGCACTCTGAATATTGAATATTGACTCTGGAGTGTTACTGCTGAATATTGAGGAGTATTACTGCACTCTGAATATTGAGGAGTGTTACTGCACTCTGAATATTGAGGAGTATTACTGCACTATTTTGAATATTTTTCCAATCTGAATATTGAGGAAATAAACAACTACAAAAGTATTTGCTGAATATTGGCAACCACTAGAGTGGCAACACAGATGAACAACAGCCCACATGGTAACTTAGAGGTTCTGGTGTGATCAGAACACTCTGAAATGGCCAATAGGAAAGCATGATACAAAGACGTTATTGTTTCCAATTGAAGAGTCCTGGCTGTGAATTACTTCTGAAAAGAGAGACCGAATAGACGAGTGATTGAAGTGACCTGAATATTGAGGAGTGTTACTGTGTGAGGAGTATTACTGTGTGTGTGTGTGTGTGTGTGTGTGTGTGTGTGTGTGTGTGTGTGAATATTGTGTGTGTGTGTGAGTGAGCCAGATCAATTCAATTAGCCCACGCAACAAAGACGTTATTGGCCAATGAGAGGATTGTGTTCGACTGTGTATTCTGCAAAGGGATGCACTCTTCTGATTGGACAAAACAGCTGAAAAAAGGAGCTTCATGTCAAATTTGTATTGTCCATTAGTCTAACGTGGAATTCTCCACTTGGTACATTTTCCTCCACTTTTTCAAGTCGTCTCGTTATCGTCATTAGTTTTCATCAGGAAAAATAGGTCGTTGGTGACTATTTTTCGTCAGTTATTTTTGACTAAATGAACGTGTGTTTTTATGTTGGCCTACCTCTCTGATCCCTCATGCACCAGTGGCATCACAGCTCCAGTAATAACTGATAACTAAATACAGATTTAGAGTTTTTTTTCATGTAGAGCAGCTAGAGGGGGTTTCACCATCAGAGCAGCTGGAGGAGGAAGGCTAGAGGGGGTTTCACCATCAGAGCAGCTGGAGGGGGAAGCCTAGAGGGGGTTTCACCATCAGAGCAGCTGGAGGAGGAAGACTAGAGGGGGTTTCACCATCAGAGCAGCTGGAGGAGGAATGCTAGAGGGAGTTTCACCATCAGAGCAGCTGGAGGAGGAATGCTAGAGGGGGTTTCACCATCAGAGCAGCTGGAGGAGGAAGGTTAGAGGGGGTTTCACCATCAGAGCAGCTGGAGGAGGAAGCCTAGAGGTGGTTTCACCATCAGAGCAGCTGGAGGGAAGGCTAGAGGGGTTTCACCATCAGAGCAGCTGGAGGGGGAAGGCTAGAGGGGGTTTCACCATCAGAGCAGCTGGAGGGGGAAGGCTAGAGGGGGTTTCACCATCAGAGCAGCTGGAGGAGGAAGCCTAGAGGTGGTTTCACCATCAGAGCAGCTGGAGGAGGAAGGCTAGAGGGGGTTTCAACATCAGAGCAGCTGGAGGAGGAATGCTAGAGGGGGTTTCACCATCAGAGCAGCTGGAGGAGGAAGGCTAGAGGGGGTTTCAACATCAGAGCAGCTGGAGGAGGAATGCTAGAGGGGGTTTCACCATCAGAGCAGCTGGAGGAGGAATGCTAGAGGGGGTTTCACCATCAGAGCAGCTGGAGGAGGAAGGCTAGAGGGGGTTTCACCATCAGAGCAGCTGGAGGAGGAAGGCTAGAGGGATAAGAGCGTCTGCTAAATGACTTAAATGTAAATGTAGAGGGGGTGTCAACATCAGAGCAGCTGGAGGAGGAAGACTAGAGGGGGTTTCACCATCAGAGCAGCTGGAGGGGGTTTCACCATCAAAACAGCTGGAGGAGGAAGCCTAGAGGAGGTTTCACCATCAGAGTAGCAGGAGGAGGAAGACTAGAGGGGGTTTCACCATCAGAGCAGCAGTTTCAGCAGCTGGAGGAGGAAGGCTAGAGGGAGTTTCACCATCAGAGCAGCTGGAGGTGGAAGCCTAGAGGGGGTTTCACCATCAGAGCAGCTGGAGGGGGTTTCACCATCAAAGCAGCTGGAGGAGGAAGCCTAGAGGGGGTTTCACCATCAGAGCAGCTGGAGGAGGAAGGATAGAGGGGGTTTCACCATCAGATCAGCTGAAGGAGGAAGGCTAGAGGGGGTTTCACCATCAGAGCAGCTGGAGGAGGAAGCCTAGAGGGGGTTTCACCATCAGAGCAGCTGGAGGAGGAAGGCTAGAGGGGGTTTCACCATCAGAGCAGCTGGAGGAGGAATGCTAGAGGGGTTTCACCATCAGAGCAGCTGGAGGAGGAAGGCTAGAGGGGGTTTCACCATCAGAGCAGCTGGAGGAGGAAGGCTAGAGGGGGGTTTCACCATCAGAGCAGCTGGAGGAAATGAGAGGGGTGTCACCATCAGAGCAGCTGGAGGAGGAAGACTAGGGGGTTTCACCATCAGAGCAGCTGGAGGAGGAAGAGGGGGTTTCACCATCAGAGCAGCTGGGGGTTTCACCATCAGAGCAGCTGGAGGAGGAAGCCTAGAGGGGGTTTCACCATCAGAGCAGCTGGAGGAGGAAGGCTAGAGGGGGTTTCACCATCAGAGCAGCTGGAGGGGAAGGCTCAGAGCAGAGGGGGTTTCACCATCAGAGCAGCTGGAGGGGAAGGCTAGAGGGGGTTTCACCATCAGAGCAGCTGGAGGAGGAAGGCTAGAGGGGGTTTCACCATCAGAGCAGCTGGAGGGGTTTCACCATCGGAGCAGCTGGAGGAGGAAGACTAGAGGGGTTTCACCATCAAAGCAGCTGGAGCTGGAGGAATGCTAGAGGGGTTTCAACATCAGAGCAGCTGGAGGAGGAATGCTAGAGGGGGTTTCACCATCAGAGCAGCTGGAGGAGGAAGGCTAGAGGGATAAGAGCGTCTGCTAAATGACTTAAATGTAAATGTAAATGTAGAGGGGTGTCACCATCAGAGCAGCTGGAGGTGGAAGCCTAGAGGGGGTTTCACCATCAGAGCAGCTGGAGGGGTTTCACCATCAAAGCAGCTGGAGGTGGAAGCCTAGAGGGGTTTCACCATCAGAGGGGGTTTCACCATAGCAGCTGGAGGAGGAAGACTAGAGGGGGTTTCACCATCAGAGCAGCTGGAGGAGGAAGGCTAGAGGGGTTTCACCATCAGAGCAGCTGGAGGAGGAATGCTAGCTGGGGGGTTTCACCATCAGAGCAGCTGGAGGAGGAATGCTAGAGGGGTTTCACCATCAGAGCAGCTGGAGGAGGAAGGCTAGAGGGGTTTCACCATCAGAGCAGCTGGAGGAGGAAGGCTAGAGGGGGTTTCACCATCAGAGCAGCTGGAGGAGGAAGGCTAGAGGGAGTTTCACCATCAGAGCAGCTGGAGGTGGAAGCCTAGAGGGGGTTTCACCATCAGAGCAGCTGGAGGGGGTTTCACCATCAAAGCAGCTGGAGGAGGAAGCCTAGAGGGGGTTTCACCATCAGAGCAGCTGGAGGAGGAAGGATAGAGGGGGTTTCACCATCAGAGCAGCTGGAGGAGGAAGGCTAGAGGGGGTTTCACCATCAGAGCAGCTGGAGGAGGAAGCCTAGAGGGGGTTTCACCATCAGAGCAGCTGGAGGAGGAAGCCTAGAGGGGGTTTCACCATCAGAGCAGCTGGAGGGGAAGGCTAGAGGGGGTTTCACCATCAGAGCAGCTGGAGGAGGAAGGCTAGAGGGGTTTCACCATCAGAGCAGCTGGAGGGGTTTCACCATCAGAGCAGCTGGAGGAGGAAGACTAGAGGGGGTTTCAACATCAAAGCAGCTGGAGGAGGAATGCTAGAGGGGTTTCACCATCAGAGCAGCTGGAGGTGGAAGCCTAGAGGGGGTTTCACCATCAGAGCAGCTGGAGGAGGAAGGCTAGAGGGGGTTTCACCATCAGAGCAGCTGGAGGGGGAAGGCTAGAGGGGGTTTCACCATCAGAGCAGCTGGAGGAGGAAGGCTGGAGGGTTTCTTTAATTTAGTTGCTTTGTCCAAAAGGAACTTGCTAGTAAGCATTTTATTGGCCCGTGTATACCATGTGTATCCTGTACAGTACGACTGTAAAACTTGACACAAACAATTGAAACACACACACACATTCCTACCTAATACACACCTACACACACACACACACACACACACACACACACACACACACACACACATTCCTAACTAATACACACCTATACACACACACTCACACACATTCTTAACTAATACACACCTATATGTACACACACTAGCTACCTACTGTTCCTGTTCCCAACAGCTTTGCTACCTAGTCTAGTCAGAGGTAGGGCAGGGAGGTTTTCCTGACCATGTGGCCTGACAGTAGGAAACATTCTGTTCCTAGTCAGATCAGCTATGTTGTGTGGTAAAACTCTGGCCCTAGTCAGATATGTTGATGGTGGTAAAACTCTGGCCTTAGTCAGATATCATGATGGTGTGGTAAAACTCTGGCCCTAGTCAGCTATGTTGATGGTGGTAAAACTCTGGCCCTAGTCAGCTATGTTGATGATGGTAAAACTCTGGCCCTAGTCAGCTATGTTGATGGTGGTAAAACTCTGGCCCTAGTCAGCTATGTTGATGGTGGTAAAACTCTGGCCCTAGTCAGCTATGTTGATGGTGGTAAAACTCTGGCCCTAGTCAGCTATGTTGATGGTGGTAAAACTCTGGCCCTAGTCAGATATCATGATGGTGGTAAAACTCTGGCCCTAGTCAGCTATGTTGATGGTGGTAAAACTCTGGTCCTAGTCAGCTATGTTGATGGTGGTAAAACTCTGGCCCTAGTCATCTATGTTGATGGTGGTAAAACTCTGGCCTTAGTCAGATATCATGATGGTGTGGTAAAACTCTGGCCCTAGTCAGCTATGTTGATGGTGTGGTAAAACTGGTCCTAGTAAGCTATAGACATGGTGTTTTAAAACCTAGTCTACAACTAGGGACCAGAGTTTTCCCTGGTCCTTTCACTGGGTGAGGAGGAAGAACCCATGACCTGAATCAGACTAACTCCATGTGGAGACCCTCTAGACTGACCCTGGGGGGGTACCATAATAACTCCATGTGGAGACCCCTCTAGACTGACCCTGGGGGGGTATCATAATAACTCCATATGGAGACCCCTCTAGACTGACCCTATCATAATAACTCCATATAGAGACCCCTCTAGACTGACCCTGGGGGGTATCATAATAACTCTATGTGGAGACTCCTCTAGACTGAACCTGGGGGTACCATAATAACTCTATATGGAGACCCTCTAGACTGACCCTGGGGGGTATCATAATAACTCCATGTGGAGACCCCTCTAGACTGACCCTGGGGGGGTATCATAATAACTCATGTGGAGACCCCTCTAGACTGACCCTGGGGGGGTACCATAATAACTCTATGTGGAGACTCCTCTAGACTGACCCTGGGGGTACCATAATAACTCTATGTGGAGACTCCTCTAGACTGACCCTGGGGGTCATAATCCATGTGGAGACCCCTCTAGACTGACCCTGGGGGGGGGTATCATAATAACTCTATATGGAGACCCTCTAGACTGACCCTGGGGGGGTACCATAATAACTCTATGTGGAGACCCTCTAGACTGACCCTGGGGGTCATAATAACTCCATGTGGAGACCCCTCTAGACTGACCCATAATAACTCCATGGGGACCCCTCTAGACTGACCCTGGGGGGTACCATAATAACTCCATGTGGAGACCCCTCTAGACTGACCCTGGGGGGGGGTACCATAATAACTCCATGTGGAGACCCTCTAGACTGACCCTAGACTGGGGGGGGGGGTATCATAATAACTAACTCCATGTGGAGACTCCTCTAGACTGACCCTGGGGGTATCATAATAACTCCATGTGGAGACCCTCTAGACTGACCCTGGGGGGTACCATAATAACTCCATGTGGAGACTCCTCTAGACTGACCCTGGGGGTATCATAATAACTCCATGTGGAGACCCCTCTAGACTGACCCTGACCATAATAACTCTATGAGACTCCTCTAGACTGACCCTGGGGGGT
The DNA here is from genome assembly GCF_021184085.1 of Oncorhynchus gorbuscha. NCBI lineage: Eukaryota > Metazoa > Chordata > Actinopteri > Salmoniformes > Salmonidae > Oncorhynchus > Oncorhynchus gorbuscha. The sequence continues at coordinate 7,110,296 of NC_060177.1, forward strand.
ACCATAATAACTCATGTGGAGACTCCTCTAGACTGACCCTGGGGGGGTATCATAATAACTCCATGTGGAGACCCCTCTAGACTGACCCTGGGGGGGTACCATAATAACTCCATGTGGAGACCCCTCTAGACTGACCCTGGGGGGGTACCATAATAACTCCATGTGGAGACCCCTAGACTGACCCTGGGGGGTACTATAATAACTCCATGTGGAGACCCTCCCTGGGGGGTACCATAATAACTCCATGTGGAGACCCTCTAGACTGACCCTGGGGGTACCATAATAACTCCATGTGGAGACCCTAGACTGACCCTGGGGGTACCATAATAACTCCATGTGGAGACCCTCTAGACTGACCCTGGGGGTCATAATAACTCCATGTGGAGACTCCTCTAGACTGACCCTGGGGGTCATAATAACTCCATGTGGAGACCCCTCTATAACTCCATGTGGAGACCACTGACCCTTGGGGGTCATAATAACTCCATGTGGAGACCCCTCTGGACTGACCCTGGGGGGGGGTATAATAACTCTATGTGGAAACACCTCTAGACTGACCCTGGAGTCGCGTGTTAGGAGGATCTAGCTGCAGCTATTAGCATATTGCTAATACTAATCCATTCCTCATAGGGGTAGGGAAGAGTGACAGTAAGAACCTAGTGTTAACTAGCGGGTGGCTAATGTTTGCTGTGGAAGCTAGCGGGTGGCGAAGGTTTGGTTCAGCGCGGAACCTAAGTCTCTAATGTACTGTAGGTAGTCTAGTCAATTCTTACTGAGACCACATTGTCTCAATGCATAGCTGCTGCTTGTCCATGTTTATGTGTTGTGGCTGCATCAATAGTGATGCGTCTTCATGGTCTGAAGAGGAGGAGGAGTGGAGGAGAAGGAGGAGGAGGAAGAGGAGAAGGAGGAGGAGGAGCAGCGAGTGGATGGAGGAGGACGATTGTTCTCTGGTAAGATAAGGACTGCATGCCAATTCTCCCCCCTCTTCCAGAAGTGTGCACTCGTACACTCCCCATCGTGGATTTAGCAATGGTGGAAATCCCTCTAGCCACTGCTTAGGGCCTACACCAATCCAATGCTTTTAAGCCTATGCACACTTTGGAAGAAGGATGGATAATTGGGACACAGCCCAAGATGTAGATCAGTAGTTATCTGGGCCTGGCTGGTGGCCGTAGTCCTAATAGTCTTATATAATTCAAACTCCTTTTCCCAGGCTCCTTCTGCTTAGTAATCTTTGACCTGGCCTGACATAGTCAGGGTGAAGGTGGGACCAGGAAAGGAAACAATGTCTATATCAGAATTCGGGACGTATCCCTTTTCTCCCCTGAGCTATATAGTGAGAGAGGAAGGAGGGATGGATTAAACAGAGGGAGGCAGAATGGAGAACTGGAGACAAACTAATGGTAGTAGTAGTATGGGTTGGGATTATTGCCTCATTCCAAACAACTGTGAACTCTGAAATCTCCGACTTCAGTGCGTTCAAGACAACTGTGAACTCGGGGGGGGGGGGTGAGCTTCAACTGGGAAAAATTGTTTTGAAAGGTCATCCAAATCAGAATTACAACTCGGGAACTCAAGCCTTTTTTTTTTTTAGAGCCCAGGCGTTCCGACCTGAAGATCACTGAGTCATTGTGATTTGACCTCTGTATTTTTCCAATTTCCCAGAAGTCTTGAAAGCACCATTTTTAGATGCATTGTTTAGCTAGCTAGATGTCTAAACACAAGACTCCACTTGTCTCAATGCATAGCTGCTGCTTGTCCATGTTTATGTGATGATTAAATTAGCCATCAAGTTAGCCAGGTATGTCTGGGGTTGATTACGGTCATTTCTTTCACAGGACCCATTAATTTAGACAAGTGTGTCTGGGTAAGAATCATCTAATAATTATAAAATAGAATAGAATATTTATCTGGACACTTTTTATTTTTGATATTGCAAATATGCAGGTAACCATTTCACCTTCTGTATGTGACAAACGTTGATTTGATTTAATATAGTGTTTACCAGAGACGGTTATGTGAAGAACAGCATGACCTGCACCGATAAGCATTTTGGCCAAGGACTAGATATATGTATTTCTGCTACTACTTTCACAGTTTTTAGTCTTGAAATCTTTGGTCGTTTACTACACTACCTTACTCTGTTTAGCACAGGTCCTGAAAAGCTTAAGAGGGTGTAAATGATGCTGACTGAGTGTAGAAAAAGTGCTCTCCAGTAGGTGTACCAAAACATTCAAAGGCCATTTTCTCAAAAGTGGGGTTTATCAACTTTCAAAGCAAAATTACTTCCCCATTATTCCTCAACTTCAGTGTATGATATACTATTTTCTAGCTCTGAATCTCTACTTTTATCCAATGTAAAAATAAAAATAAAACATAATTTTAACAGCTCCTCATAAGATGAGGAAGTACATTGTTTATGAGGATCGCCTGCTCCAGTTGTAGTAGAGATGGCCAGTTTGCAGCTGAACATGTAACACAGAGAAGACCAAGCAAGGAGACCCTCAGCGTCAACAGACATGTCCTCACTGTCAGCATTCCTAGAAATGGAACAGGGAGGACACTTGAATCAGGTTGGATAGAACTGAACAGGACGGTGAATGGAGCGATCAGATTGGTTAGAACTGAACAGGAAGGTGAATGGAGCGATCAGATTGGTTAGAACTGAACAGGAAGTGAATGGAGGATCAGATTGGTTAGAACTGAACAGGAAGGTGAATGGAGCGATCAGATTGGTTTGAACAGGAAGGGAATTAGAACTGAACAGGAAGGTGAATGATCAGATTGGTTAGAACAACAGATGAATGATCAGATTGGTTAGAACTGAACAGGAAGGTGAATGGAATCAGATTGGTTAGGAAGGTGAATGGAGCGATCAGATTGGTTAGAACTGAACAGGAAGGTGAATGGAGCGAGGAAGGTAGAACAACAGAATGAATGGAGCGATCAGATTGTTAGAACTGAACAGGAAGAAATCAGGTTGGTTAGAACTGAACAGGAAGGTGAATGGAGCGATCAGTTTGGTTCCACCATGCTAATCATTACCACCATTCATAATGTAAGGTGTGTGTGTGTGTGTGTGTGTGTGTGTGTGTGTGTGTGTGTGTGTGTGTGTGTGTGTGTGTGTGTGTGTGTGTGTGTGTGTGTGTGTGTGTGTGTGTGTGTGTGCCCGATCAGTATGTTTGTTTGTGCCCGACCGACCGATGCCCAGTATCTTTGAGGGGCCAGGAGCTGATCTATGCTGCCATGCCCATCAATGGTTTAGTCTGACTTGTTCAAACTTCAACATAGTATCTGTTTGTTGGTCAGATATCACCTATCCTGACTGCCATTGGGTTTAGAACAGTGACTATGTGTGTACGTGTTCACAGAAACATGTATGGAGCCAAGACATGGAGACTTGCACGATGATGTGATGAAGTCCAGACTGACACACAGGCTTGATATTGATGTCTCTGAATGGAGAGAGACCTGGCACTCAGCTTTAACATTTTACTAGACAACGTTTACACACTTCTGGAATGTAATGGTTTCAGTCAATATGGGGAAGGGGAAACACTGTATTCTGCACCAGGACCAGGGACTTCCTGTTGTATACAGGACACCACACAGGAAGGTATGACCTCTCTGACATGTTTACCAAGGTAGCCTCATTACCACCTGACAAAATGCAGATAGACACAGTATCTGTATCAGCTGGGAATGACAATGCATTGTTGTTATACTAGCAGAACACTTCTTCTATGGTATTATGTGAAGGGTTGTTCATTCTACAAGGATATGTTACTACATTTTCAAAGTTATCCAAACACTTAGTTTAGAACATCTACATAAATTCAGATATTGTAGGCGACTGACCTATAGGTCAATCTCATCATAGTTATTACTCAACCTGCAGGAGGTCGGTTTGTTCTGATTGAGTTGGGGGGGGCGGCAAGGTTCTGACAGATGAGTGTCTCTTGGTGGTGGCAAGGACACACCCAAGAAACACTCACATCAAACCACACCTCCAAGCCAACTCACGTTTGGCTTCTGTCATTGCCGCCAGCATTTCTTGAGGAGCAAGCCACCCCCCCCCCAAATAAACGATGCCAAGTCGGCGGGTGCAGTTCCCCTTTAAAGGTAGATAGAGGTTTGAGTGCATGGTTGCCCTCTGAGCCCCTGCCTGCTCTGTGGGAGCTTTAGGATTGGCCGGGTATTAGCAGGATTTCTGGGTAATCTGGCTCAGGACAGAAATAGGTGCGCAACGGCCGGCCGAGCGAGTAAGCGTAGCGAGAAGAGGATAGAGTCCAAGACAGGACCGCTGCTACAGATCTGTTTACACCTGGCTAGCTGCTTCCTTCACCTAATTGATTTCCACTCTTATTCCGTTGATCCATTGATCCACCATTTTGAAATGCTGAGGAGAGAAGAGACTCCTGTTACACTCAAGAAATAGAATGCTAGATATTTTGTTCAGGAATTGTTTCGATGTGAGCGTGAACAAAACCCGACACAGCGCAAACACGACAGGCAGGGAAGCAGCACAGGGTCGGCAGCAGACAAGTGCCCCTGGAGCAGGTTAGGAGTTAAGTGCCTTGCTCAGGGGCACAACAGCAGTAGGTGGCACCTGAGATTTCCCGTCAGCCTGGTCACCGGCCTGCCTCTAACCTAACTAACCTCAAAGCTACTGTCACCCCACAGTTACCCTCCAGGGTGCTGTACCAGGTCTACCACCCCTCAGTTACCCTCCAGGGTGCCGTATCAGGTCTACCACCCCTCAATTACCCTCCAGGGTGCTGTACCAGGTCTACCACCCCTCAGTTACCCTCCAGGGTGCCGTACCAGGTCTGCCACCCCTCAGTTACTCTCCAGGGTGCCGTACCAGGTCTACCACCCCTCAGTTACCCTCCAGGGTGTCGTATCAGGTCTGCCACCCCTCAGTTACCCTCCAGGGTCCTGTACCTGGTCAGCCACCCCTCAGTTACCCTCCTGGGTGCTGTACCAGGTCTGCCACCCCTCAGTTACCCTCCAGGGTGGCGTATCAGGTCTGCCACCCCTCAGTTACCCTCCTGGGTGCTGTACCAGGTCTGCCACCCCTCAGTTACCCTCCAGGGTGCCGTATCAGGTCTGTCACTCCTCAGTTACCCTCCAGGGTGCTGTACCAGGTCTGCCACTCCTCAGTTACCCTCCAGGGTGCTGTACCAGGTCTGCATCCCAAATCGCACCCTATTCCTTATTGAGTGCACCACATTTGGCCAGATCCGTATGAACCCTGTTCTAAAGTAGTGCACTATTATAGGGAATAGGGTGCCATTTTGGGACACATCCCAAGTGTGTTCAGAGGAATCTGTGTCAAACAGCTGTCCCTGTGTCGGGATAACTGTGGGTAACTGTAATGATATCGCAGAGCTGACATTATTCCCATAGCCGGCAAACGGATGTCCGTGACACGTCAAGGTAGGAGAGTAGCGCTGTAGCCTTTTATATTTTATTGTTTTTGCATTCGTCTAGACTGTTTGAGTCCCAAACGGCACACTATTCCCTCCATAGGTGCACTAATTTTGGGACTCAATGGCGGTTATAGGGCTGTAGGGCAATATTACATGTTGGTGATTTTAGAAGACTTAACTTATTCAGAGCGAAAGTTGTGCATCCATCTTAATATAGCTGGGTGAGACGACCACATATCAGTCATAGTAGGTCAAACAAAATGTATAGAGCCCTGGCTGGGGAAATGTGTAGGGCCCTGGCTGGGGGAATGTATAGGGCCCTGGCTGGGGAAATGTGTAGGGCCCTGGCTAGGGCCCTGGCTGGGGAAATGTATAGGGCCCTGGCTGGGAAATGTGTAGGGCCCTGGCTGGGGAAATGTGTAGGGCCCTGGCTGGGGAAAATGGCTGGGGAAATGTATAGGACCCTGGCTGGGAAATGTGTAGGGCCCTGGCTGGGGAAATGTATAGGGCCCTGGCTGGGGAATGTGTAGGGCCCTGGCTGGGGAAATGTATAGGGCCCTGGCTGGGGAAATGTGTAGGGCCCTGGCTGGGGGAATGTATAGGGCCCTGGCTGGGGGAATGTGTAGGGCCCTGGCTGGGGGAATGTGTAGGGCCCTGGCTGGGGAATGTGTAGGGCCCTGGCTGGGGGGAATGTGTAGGGCCCTGGCTGGGGGAATGTGTAGGGCCCTGGCTGGGGAATGTGTAGGGCCCTGGCTGGGGGAATGTGTAGGGCCCTGGCTGGGGAATGTAGGGCCCTGGCTGGGGAATGTGTAGGGCCCTGGCTGGGGAATGTCTGGGGCCCTGGCTGGGGGAATGTCTGGGGCCCTGGCTGGGGGAATGTCTGGGGCCCTGGCTGGGGGAATGTCTGGGGCTGGGGAAATGTATAGGACCCCTGGGGAATGTCTGGGGCCCTGGCTGGGGGAATGTCTAGGGCCCTGGCTGGGGGAATGTCTGGGGCCCTGGCTGAGTGAATGTGTAGGGCCCTGGCTGGGTGAATGTGTAGGGCCCCTGGCTGGGGGAATGTCTAGGTCCCTGGCTGGGGAAATGTAGGGGACTGTATAAGGTATCATTGGGACGTAGCCTCTAGTCCAGGTAGACCTATCAAATAGGTTGTGTTTTTACTGATAGATTTGCAGTGGTCTGATACTCCTTCCATTTCAATATTATCGCTTGCACAGTGCTCCTTGGGATGTTTAAAGCTTGGGAAATCTTTTTGTATCCAAATCCGGCTTTAAACTTCTTCACAACAGTATCTCGGACCTGCCTGGTGTGTTCCTTGTTCTTCATGATGCTCTCTGCGCTTTTAACGGACCTCTGAGACTATCACAGTGCAGGTGCATTTATACGGAGACTTGATTACACACAGGTGGATTGTATTTATCATCATTAGTCATTTAGGTCAACATTGGATCATTCAGAGATCCTCACTGAACTTCTGGAGAGAGTTTGCTGCACTGAAAGTAAAGGGGCTGAATAATTTTGCACGCCCAATTTTTCAGTTTTTGATTTGTTAAAAAAGTTTGAAATATCCAATAAATGTCATTCCACTTCATGATTGTGTCCCACTTGTTGTTGATTCTTCACAGAAAAATACAGTTTTATATCTTTGTTTGAAGCCTGAAATGTGGCAAAAGGTCGCAAAGTTCAAGGGGGCCGAATACTTTCGCAAGGCACTGTATCACATTTGGACCAAAACAAACCGAAGTTGGGTTCACAAGTTTGCACAGTACAGTGAAGAAAAGTACAGTAGTACAGTGCATATAGTTCACCACAGTACATATAGTTCACTGCAGTACATATAGTTCACCACAGTACATATAGTTCACTACAGTACATATAGTTCACTACAGTGCATATAGTTCACTACAGTACATATAGTTCACTACAGTACATATAGTTCACTACAGTACATATAGTTCACCACAGTACATATAGTTCACTACAGTACATATAGTTCACTACAGTACATATAGTTCACCACAGTACATATAGTTCACCACAGTACATATAGTTCACCACAGTACATATAGTTCACCACAGTACATATAGTTCACTACAGTGCATATAGTTTACCACAGTACATATAGTTCACTACAGTACATAGTTCACCACAGTACATACAGTTCACTACAGTGCATACAGTTCACTACAGTACATATAGTTCACTACAGTACATATAGTTCACCACAGTACATATAGTTCACCACAGTACATATAGTTCACCACAGTACATATAGTTCACCACAGTACATAATATATTTCTGTGTAGTTAGTATATCCATAATTATCCATTATGCAGTATATCCATAATTATCCATTATGCATTTCTGTGTAGTATATCCATAATATCCATTATGCATTTCTGTGTAGTATATCCATAATTATCCATTATGCATAGTATATCCATAATTATCCATTATGCATTTCTGTGTAGTATATCCATAATTATCCATTATGCATTTCTGTGTAGTATATCCATAATTATCCATTATGCATTTCTGTGTAGTATATCCATAATTATCCATTATGCATTTCTGTGTAGTATATCCATAATGATCCATTATGCATTTCTGTGTAGTATATCCATAATTATCCATTATGCATTTCTGTGTAATATATCCATAATTATCCATTATGCATTTCTGTGTAGTATATCCATAATGATCCATTATGCATTTCTGTGTAGTATATCCATAATTATCCATTATGCATTTCTGTGTAGTATAGATCAGGGAGCCATGATGAAATTCCGTTACCGCAATTCCGTTACCGGGTAAAGATCCACTTCACTTACTGAAGTTCAATAACCAAAAGAGATTTTTTTCCAAGTCCATATGTGATGTCATCGCTGACACCCCGTTCTTTCAGACTAGTTTAATCATAATTGGCAGCTGATATTTAATTTTTGTTGTTGTTGAAAATGCAAACTGAGGGAGATTTTTCCAAAAATCTGTTACCAACCTTTGCATCTGCACAGTTCTTCCTGTAAATGTGTTTTTGTGAAATATTCAGTCTAAATTGTTAAAAGTAGTCCTCCTCAGTGGTCTTTGTGGGGCATACATTTTTTAAGTGAAAAACCTGAGTCTCCATTACTGTGGAATTGCCCGGTAGCCTCTCCGTCTTTCTCGCGCTCTCTCTCTACCTCTCCCTCCCTCTTTCCCTCCTCTCTGTGCTACGTCACATGACCCAACCACAGGAAAGGCAGCAGAGCAAGCCCTCAGCGCTACTCTCTACGGCACAGTGACGCACAGGCCACACACACACACACACCCTCATATACACACACACACATATCCAGGCCATGTCACTACCGGTGGGAACACTGCTTCTACTCACACACACACACACACACACACACACACACACACACACACACACACACACACACACACACACACACACACACACACACACACACACACACACACACACACACACATTGGCACAGCCACTAGTAATGATTGAAACACACATTGTTCTCTCTCTGTTTTTCACTCACACACCGTGTGCTGATGGGAACGTTCAGTGTGCTGTGGTGGCTGCTGGGATGTCATCCTGACTGTGGCCATGTTCCCTGTCTCTGTGTGACGAGCTGCTCTGGGACAGACGAACATGACACCACCAGTGATAACGTGGTCAACTGTGATCGCCAGTCGCAGTGAATAAAGTAACACTCCCTATACTTCAAATCAATTATTTATTTGTCACATACACATGGTTAGCAGATGTTAATGGTCACATACACATGGTTAGCAGATGTTATTGGTCACATACACATGGTTAGCAGATGTTAATGGTCACATACATGGTTAGCAGATGTTAATGGTCAATTATTTAGCAGATGTTAATGTCACATACACATGGTTAGCAGATGTTAATGTCACATACACATGGTTAGCAGATGTTAATGGTCACATACACATGGTTAGCAGATGTTAATGACACATGGTTAGCAGATGTTAATGGTCACATACACATGGTTAGCAGATGTTAATGGTCACATACACATGGTTAGCAGATGTTAATGGTCACATACACATGGTTAGCAGATGTTAATGGTCACATACACATGGTTAGCAGATGTTAATGGTCACATACACATGGTTAGCAGATGTTAATGGTCACATACACATGGTTAGCAGATGTTAATGGTCACATACACATGGTTAGCAGATGTTAATGGTCACATACACATGGTTAGCAGATGTTAATGCGAGTGTAGCGAAATGCTTGTGCTTCTAGTTCCGACAATGCAGTGATAACCAACAAGTAATCTAACTAACAATTCCAAAACTACTGTCTTATACACAGTGTAAGGGGATAAAGAATATGTACATAAGGATATATGAATGAGTGATGGTACAGAGCAGCATACAGTAGATGGTATCGAGTACAGTATATACATATGAGATGAGTATGTAGACAAAGTAAACAAAGTGGCATAGTTAAAGTGGCTAGTGATACATGTATTACATAAGGATGCAGTCGATGATGTAGAGTACAGTATATACGTATGCATATGAGATGAATAATGTATTTTCCCCACAAAACATGTGGAAACTGTGTTTAGTTGTCTACCCTCCACTACACCCTCCATCACTACTAGTCCCAACAGCTGATTGGACTACATCACCACTAGGCCCAACAGCTGATTGGACTACACCCTCCATCACTACTAGGCCCAACAGCTGATTGGACTACACCCTCCATCACTACTAGTCCCAACAGCTGATTGGACTACACCCTCCATCACTACTAGGCCCAACAGCTGATTGGACTACACCCTCCCAACCATCACTACACTAGGCCCAACAGCTGATTGGACTACACCCTCCATCACTACTAGTCCCAACAGCTGATTGGACTACACCCTCCATCACTACTAGGCCCAACAGCTGATTGGACTACACCACTAGTCCCAACAGCTGATTGGACTACACCACTAGTCCCAACAGCTGATTGGACTGCACCACTAGTCCCAACAGCTGATTGGACTTCACCACTAGTCCCAACAACTGATTGGACTACACCACTAGTCCCAACAGCTGATTGGACTACACCACTAGTCCCAACAGCTGATTGGACTACACCCTCCATCACTACTAGTCCCAACAGCTGATTGGACTACACCCTCCATCACTACTAGTCCCAACAGCTGATTGGACTACACCCTCCATCACTACTAGGCCCAACAGCTGATTGGACTACACCACTAGTCCCAACAGCTGATTGGACTGCACCACTAGTCCCAACAGCTGATTGGACTTCACCACTAGTCCCAACCACTAGTCCCAACAGCTGATTGGACTGCACCACTAGTCCCAACAGCTGATTGGACTACACCACTAGTCCCAACAGCTGATTGGACTGCACCACTAGTCCCAACAGCTGATTGGACTACACCACTAGTCCCAACAACTGATTGGACTACACCACTAGCCCCAACAGCTGATTGGACTACACCACTAGTCCCAACAGCTGATTGGACTACACCACTAGTCCCAACAGCTGATTGGACTACATACACAGAACATTTCAGCTTTTTACTCTTAATTACACTAACATTTATATTATAAAATAGTGAACGTTTGTATGTTACTGCACCATTGTTAGGGTGAACCCCAGATTGTACTAAACATGCCATCTTCAAAACTGTAACAACAAGTGTTCATTTCCTGGATCTGTAGGCCTGAGTGTCTTCTGTTATGTCGCAGCTGTAGATATTCACCACTGTCAAATATGCAATATTCTCTGGTGATCTATGAATGAGGAACTAGCCATGTACTGTCAACACTGTATTGTTACAACGTGGACCGTCACTGGGACGTGTTTTCAACCAAATTCCTGGATAGTGATGTGTTTTAGCTTTGTGGCGTGTTCCTTTGGTGCGTGACTGGACTTGTGTGTGTTTTGCGTGTGAGATGAAAGAGATAACATAGTAGACAGTATGATGGTCAACCTGTTCCTCTGGCAGCCCACATACTGTTCTAGAAGCAGGCACAGCATTAAAGGGGAACTGCACCTGCTGACTTGGCATTGTTAACTTTATTCTACTTATTCTACTGTAATGACTTCTACCTGTAGGAATATTTCACCTACTGTAATGACCTCTACCTGGAGGAATGTTTCACCTACTGTAATGACTTCTGTCTGGAGGAATGTTTCACCTACTGTAATGACTTCTACCCGGAGGAATGTTTCGCCTACTGTAATGACTTCTACCTGGGTGAATTTTTTACCTACTGTAATGACTTCTGTCTGGAGGAATGTTCACCTACTGTAATGACTTCTGTCTGGAGGAATGTTTCACCTACTGTAATGACTTCTGTCTGGAGGAATGTTTCACCTACTGTAATGACTTCTGTCTGGAGGAATGTTTCACCTACTGTAATGACTTCTGTCTGGAGGAATGTTTCACCTACTGTAATGACTTCTTCTGGAGGAATGTTTCACCTACTGTAATGACTTCTACCCGGAGGAATGTTTCACCTACTGTAATGACTTCTGTCTGGAGGAATGTTTCACCTACTGTAATGACTTCTGTCTGGAGGAATGTTTCACCTACTGTAATGACTTCTGTCTGGAGGAATGTTTCACCTACTGTAATGACTTCTGTCTGGAGGAATGTTTCACCTACTGTAATGACTTCTGTCTGGAGGAATGTTTCACCTACTGTAATGACTTCTGTCTGGAGGAATGTTTCACCTACTGTAATGACTTCTGTCTGGAGGAATGTTTCACCTACTGTAATGACTTCTACCTGGAGGAATGTTTCACCTACTGTAATGACTTCTGTCTGGAGGAATGTTTCACCTACTGTAATGACTTCTACCCGGAGGAATGT
>NC_060177.1:7127613-7135113 GCF_021184085.1 Oncorhynchus gorbuscha
ACACACACACCACACACACACACACACACACACACACACACACACAGACACACACACACACACACAGATCCAGGCTGGCCTAGTTTCTCTCTGCGTTGTAATGACTCACCTAACAGTCTTCTGCTTGGCTGCACGGCTGACGGGGACTCACTGTGGATAACACATTGGGATGGTCACACACACACACACACACACACACACACACACACACACACACACACACACACACACACACACACACACACACACACACACACACACACACACACACACACACACACACACACACACACACACACACACACACACACACACACACACACACACACACACACACACACACACACACACACAGACAGTTTTACCCTGTCAGCGTAGTAGGACTGTTATTTGTAAGTGGGTGAATGTCTGTACAGTAAACAGCCACTCTGCCCAGTAAACAGCCACTCTGCCCAGTAAACAGCCACTCTGCCCAGTAAACAGACACTCTGCCCAGTAAACAGCCACTCTGCCCAGTAAACAGCCACTCTGCCCAGTAAACAGCCACTCTGCCCAGTAAACAGCCACTCTGCCCAGTAAACAGACACTCTGCCCAGTAAACAGACACTCTGCCCAGTAAACAGACACTCTGCCCAGTAAACAGCCACTCTGCCCAGTAAACAGCCACTGCCCAGCCCAGTAAACAGCCACTCTGCCCAGTAAACAGACACTCTGCCCAGTAAATAGCCACTCTGCCCAGTAAACAGCCACTCTGCCCAGTAAACAGACACTCTGCCCAGTAAACAGACACTCTGCCCAGTAAACAGCCACTCTGCCCATTAAACAGCCACTCTGCCCAGTAAACAGCCACTCTGCCCAGTAAACAGCCACTCTGCCCAGTAAACAGCCACTCTGCCCAGTAAACAGAGACTCTGCTCTGCCCAGTAAACAGCCACTCTGCCCAGTAAACAGCCACTCTGCCCAGTAAACAGCCACTCTGCCCAGTAAACAGACACTCTGCCCAGTAAACAGACACTCTGGGACTGTGTACTATAGTGATCCATGGTTGAATGGGACTGTGTAGTGTAGTGTAGTGATCCATGGTTGAATGGGACTGTGTACTGTAGTGTAGTGATCCATGGTTGAATGGGACTGTGTACTGTAGTGTAGTGATCCATGGTTGAATGGGACTGTGTACTGTAGTGTAGTGATCCATGGTTGAATGGGACTGTGTACTGTAGTGTAGTGATCCATGGTTGAATGGGACTGTGTACTGTAGTGTAGTGATCCAGTACAGTAGCAGTGATATAGTGATGGGACTGTGTACAGTAGCAGTGGTATAGTGATGGGACTATATACAGTAGCAGTGGTATAGTGTAGTGATGGGACTATATACAGTAGCAGTGGTATAGTGTAGTGATGGGACTATGTACAGTAGCAGTGGTATAGTGTAGTGATGGGACTATATACAGTAGCAGTGGTATAGTGTAGTGATGGGACTATGTACAGTAGCAGTGGTATAGTGTAGTGATGGGACTATGTACAGTAGTAGCAGTGGTATAGTGTAGTGATGGGACTATGTACAGTAGCAGTGGTATAGTGTAGTGATGGGACTATGTACAGTAGCAGTGGTATAGTGTAGTGATGGGACTATGTACAGTAGCAGTGGTATAGTGTAGTGATGGGACTATGTACAGTAGCAGTGGTATAGTGTAGTGATGGGACTATGTACAGTAGCAGTGGTATAGTGTAGTGATGGGACTATGTACAGTAGCAGTGGTATAGTGTAGTGATGGGACTATATACAGTAGCAGTGGTATAGTGTAGTGATGGGACTATGTACAGTAGCAGTGGTATAGTGTAGTTACATGTACATTAGCAGACGCTCTTATCCAGAGCGACTTACAAATTGGTGCATTCACCTTATGACATCCAGTGGAACAGTCACTTTACAATAGTGCATCTAAATCTTAAAGGGGGGTGAGAAGGATTACTTATCCTATCCTAGGTATTCCTTAAAGAGGTGGGGTTTCAGGTGTCTCCGGAAGGTGGTGATTGACTCCGCTGTCCTGGCGTCGTGAGGGAGTTTGTTCCACCATTGGGGGGCCAGAGCAGCGAACAGTTTTGACTGGGCTGAGCGGGAGCTGTACTTCCTCAGTGGTAGGGAGGCGAGCAGGCCAGAGGTGGATGAACGCAGTGCCCTTGTTTGGGTGTAGGGCCTGATCAGAGCCTGGAGGTACTGAGGTGCCGTTCCCCTCACAGCTCCGTAGGCAAGCACCATGGTCTTGGGACTATGTACAGTAGCAGTGGTATAGTGTAGTGATGAGACTATGTACAGTAGCAGTGGTATAGTGTAGTGATGGGACTGTGTACTGTAGCAGTGGTATAGTGTAGTGATGGGACTATGTACAGTAGCAGTGGTATAGTGATGGGACTATGTACAGTAGCAGTGGTATAGTTTAGTGATGGGACTATGTACAGTAGCAGTGGTATAGTGTAGTGATGGGACTATGTACAGTAGCAGTGGTATAGTGTAGTGATGGGACTATATACAGTAGCAGTGGTATAGTGTAGTACACCATACTGAAGTTGCTATGGCTTGGTGTACAGATTAAACATGGAGGCTTGGTTTACAGATTAAACATGGAGGCTTGGTATACAGATTAAACACTGAGGCTTGGTTTACAGATTAAACACTGAGGCTTGGTTTACAGATTAAACACTGAGGCTTGGCAGATTTGAGGTTTACAGATTAAACACTGAGGCTTGGTTTACAGATTAAACATGGTGGCTTGGTTTACAGATTAAACATGGAGGCTTGGTTTACAGATTAAACATGGAGGCTTGGTTTACAGATTAAACACGGAGGCTTGGTTTACAGATTAAACATGGAGGCTTGGTTTACAGATTAAACATGGAGGCTTGGTTTACAGATTAAACATGGAGGCTTGGTTTACAGATTAAACATGGAAACTTGGTTTACAGATTAAACACTGAGGCTTGGTTTACAGATTAAACATGGAGGTTTGGTTTACAGATTAAACATGGAAACTTGGTTTACAGATTAAACACTGAGGCTTGGTTTACAGATTAAACATGGAGGCTTGGTTTACAGATTAAACACTGAGGCTTGGTTTACAGATTAAACACTGAGGCTTGGTTTACAGATTAAACATGGAAACTTGGTTTACAGATTGAACATGGAAGCTTGGTTTAAAGATAATAGTTGGTTAGCTTGTGAGGGCAGATTAGAGAACTAGTTAGGGGACTATTTAAGGGCTGGTCAGAGGCTGTTTAGGGAATAGTTCAACTCTGGTCAGAGGCTGTTTAGGGACTAGTTAAGGGTTGGTCAGAGGCTGTTTAGGGAATAGTTCAACTCTGGTCAGAGGCTTTTTTGGACTAGTTAAGGGTTGGTCAGAGGCTGTTTAGGGAATTGTTCAACTCTGGTCAGAGGCTGTTTAGGGACTAGTTAAGCTCTGGTCAGAGGCTGTTTAGGGACTAGTTAAGGGTTGGTCAGAGGCTGTTTAGGGACTAGTTGAGCTCTGGTCAGAGGCTGTTTAGGGACTAGTTAAGGGTTGGTCAGAGGCTGTTTAGGGACTAGTTAGCTCTGGTCAGAGGCTGTTTAGGGACTAGTTAAGGTTGGTCAGAGTCTGTTTAGGGACTAGTTACGGGCTGGTCAGAGGCTGTTTAGGGACTAGTTAAGCTCTGGTCAGAGGCTGTTTAGGGACTAGTTAAGGGTTGGTCAGAGGCTGTTTAGGGACTAGTTAAGGCTCTGGTCAGAGGCTGTTTAGGGACTAGTTAAGCTCTGGTCAGAGGCTGTTTAGGGACTAGTTAAGCACTGGTCAGTGGCTGTTTAGGGACTAGTTAAGCTCTGGTCAGAGGCTGTTGAGGGACTAGTTAAGCTCTCGTCAGAGGCTGTTTAGGGACTAGTTACGGGCTGGTCAGAGGCTGTTTAGGAACTAGTTAAGCTCTGGTCAGTGGCTGTTTAGGGACTAGTTAAGCTCTGGTCAGAGGCTGTTTAGGGACTAGTTAAGGGTTGGTCAGAGGCTGTTTAGGGACTAGTTAAGCTCTGGTCAGAGGCTGTTTAGGGACTAGTTAAGGGTTGGTCAGAGGCTGTTTAGGGACTAGTTAAGGGTTGGTCAGAGGCTGTTTAGGGACTAGTTAAGGGTTGGTCAGAGGCTGTTAAGGGACTAGTTAAGCTCTGGTCAGTGGCTGTTTAGGGACTAGTTAAGCTCTGGTCAGAGGCTGTTTAGGGACTAGTTAAGGGTTGGTCAGAGGCTGTTTAGGGACTAGTTAAGCTCTGGTCAGAGGCTGTTTAGGGACTAGTTACAGGTTGGTCAGAGGCTGTTTAGGGACTAGTTAAGCTCTGGTCAGAGGCTGTTTAGGGACTAGTTACAGGTTGGTCAGAGGCTGTTTAGGGACTAGTTAAGCTCTGGTCAGAGGCTGTTTAGGGACTAGTTAAGGGTTGGTCAGAGGCTGTTTAGGGACTAGTTAAGCTCTGGTCAGAGGCTGTTTAGGGACTAGTTAATCTCTGGTCAGAGGCTGGCTAGTGGTGGGCTGACTGACCACATGGTTTTTGATTCCTGTGGTGAGCTCAGCAGCAGATGTGACGCCACATCACATCACAGTGGATTATTCTCTAGTGACCGCTGCAGTGTCTCTGACTGACCCCCCCATGCTCTCTCTGTGTGAGGGTGGGGTGGTGGGGGGCGTGTCTCTGACTGACCCCCCATGCTCTCTCTGTGTGAGGGTGGGGTGGTGGGGGCGTGTCTCTGACTGACCCCCATGCTCTCTCTGTGTGAGGGTGGGGTGGTGGGGGCGTGTCTCTGACTGACCCCCCATGCTCTCTGTGTGAGGGTGGGGTGGTGGGGGCGTGTCTCTGACTGACCCCCCCATGCTCTCTCTGTGTGAGGGTGGGGTGGTGGGGGGCGTGTCTCTCACTGACCCCCCATGCTCTCTCTGTGTGAGGGTGGGGTGGTGGGGGCGTGTCTCTGACTGACCCCCCCATGCTCTCTCTGTGTGAGGGTGGGGTGGTGGGGGGCGTGTCTCTGACTGACCCCCCCATGCTCTCTCTGTGTGAGGGTGGGGTGGTGGGGGGAGTGTCTCTGACTGACCCCCCCATGCTCTCTCTGTGTGAGGGTGGGGTGGTGGGGGCGTGTCTCTGACTGACCCCCCATACTCTCTCTGTGTGAGGGTGGGGTGGTGGGGGCGTGTCTCTGACTGACCCCCCCATGCTCTCTCTGTGTGAGGGTGGGGTGATGGGGGCGTGTCTCTGACTGACCCCCCCATGCTCTCTCTGTGTGAGGGTGGGGTGGTGGGGGCGTGTCTCTGACTGACCCCCCATGCTCTCTCTGTGTGAGGGTGGGGTAGTGGGGGCGTGTCTCTGACTGACTCCCCCATGCTCTCTCTGTGTGAGGGTGGGGTGGGGGGGCGTGTCTCTGACTGACCCCCCCATGCTCTCTCTGTGTGAGGGTGGGGTGGTGGGGGCGTGTCTCTGACTGACCCCCCCATGCTCTCTCTGTGTGATGTGTGAGGGTGGGGTGGTGGGGGCGTGTCTCTGACTGACCCCCCCATGCTCTCTCTGTGTGAGGGTGGGGTGGTGGGGGCGTGTCTCTGACTGACCCCCCATACTCTCTCTGTGTGAGGGTGGGGTGGTGGGGGCGTGTCTCTGACTGACCCCCCCATGCTCTCTCTGTGTGAGGGTGGGGTGGTGGGGGCGTGTCTCTGACTGACCCCCCATACTCTCTCTGTGTGAGGGTGGGGTGGTGGGGGCGTGTCTCTGACTGACCCCCCCATGCTCTCTCTGTGTGAGGGTGGGGTAGTGGGGGCGTGTCTCTGACTGACTCCCCCATGCTCTCTCTGTGTGAGGGTGGGGTGGTGGGGGGCGTGTCTCTGACTGACCCCCCCCATGCTCTCTCTGTGTGATGTGTGAGGGTGGGGTGGTGGGGGCGTGTCTCTGACTGACCCCCCCCATACTCTCTCTGTGTGAGGGTGGGGTGGTGGGGGCGTGTCTCTGACTGACCCCCCATGCTCTCTCTGTGTGAGGGTGGGGTGGTGGGGGCGTGTCTCTGACTGACCCCCCATACTCTCTCTGTGTGAGGGTGGGGTGGTGGGGGCGTGTCTCTGACTGACCCCCCATGCTCTCTCTGTGTGAGGGTGGGGTGGTGGGGGCGTGTCTCTGACTGACCCCCCCATACTCTCTCTGTGTGAGGGTGGGGTGGTGGGGGGCGTGTCTCTGACTGACCCCCATGCTCTCTGTGTGAGGGTGGGGTGGTGGGGGCGTGTCTCTGACTGACCCCCCATGCTCTCTCTGTGTGAGGGTGGGGTGGTGGGGGGCGTGTCTCTGACTGACCCCCCCATACTCTCTCTGTGTGAGGGTGGGGTGGTGGGGGGCGTGTCTCTGACTGACCCCCCATGCTCTCTCTGTGTGAGGGTGGGGTGGTGGGGGCGTGTCTCTGACTGACCCCCCATACTCTCTCTGTGTGAGGGTGGGGTGGTGGGGGCGTGTCTCTGACTGACCCCCATGCTCTCTCTGTGTGAGGGTGGGGTGGTGGGGGCGTGTCTCTGACTGACCCCCCATGCTCTCTCTGTGTGAGGGTGGGGTGGTGGGGGCGTGTCTCTGACTGACCCCTCCCATACTCTCTCTGTGTGAGGGTGGGGGCGTGTCTCTGACTGACCCCCCCATACTCTCTCTGTGTGAGGGTGGGGTGGTGGGGGCGTGTCTCTGACTGACCCCCATGCTCTCTCTGTGTGAGGGTGGGGTGGTGGGGGCGTGTCTCTGACTGACCCCCCCATGCTCTCTCTGTGTGAGGGTGGGGTGGTGGGGGTGTGTCTCTGACCCCCCCAAGCTCTCTCTGTGTGAGGGTGGGGTGGTGGGGGCGTGTCTCTGACTGACCCCCCCCATGCTCTCTCTGTGTGAGGGTGGGGTGGTGGGGGCGTGTCTCTGACTGACCCCCCCATACTCTCTCTGTGTGAGGGTGGGGTGGTGGGGGGCGTGTCTCTGACTGACCCCCCATGCTCTCTCTGTGTGAGGGTGGGGTGGTGGGGGCGTGTCTCTGACTGACCCCCCCATGCTCTCTCTGTGTGAGGGTGGGGTGGTGGGGGCGTGTCTCTGACTGACCCCCCATACTCTCTCTGTGTGAGGGTGGGGTGGTGGGGGCGTGTCTCTGACTGACTCCCCATACTCTCTCTGTGTGAGGGTGGGGTGGTGGGGGGCGTGTCTCTGACTGACTCCCCCCATACTCTCTCTGTGTGAGGGTGGGGTGGTGGGGGCGTGTCTCTGACTGACTCCCCCCATGCTCTCTCTGTGTGAGGGTGGGGTGGTGGGGGGGGGCGTGTCTCTGACTGACTCCCCCATGCTCTCTCTGTGTGAGGGTGGGGTGGTGGGGGGCGTGTCTCTGACTGACTCCCCCCATACTCTCTCTGTGTGAGGGTGGGGTGGTGGGGGGCGTGTCTCTGACTGACTCCCCCCATACTCTCTCTGTGTGAGGGTGGGGTGGTGGGGGCGTGTCTCTGACTGAC
>NC_060177.1:7140113-7142613 GCF_021184085.1 Oncorhynchus gorbuscha
ACTGGCTGAGTGGAGTAGCATATATGACTGGCTGGCTGAGTGGAGTAGAATATATCACTGGCTGGCTGAGTGGAGTAGAATATATCACTGGCTGGCTGAGTGGAGTAGAATATATCACTGGCTGAGTGGAGTAGCATATATGACTGGCTGGCTGAGTGGAGTAGAATATATGACTGGCTGGCTGAGTGGAGTAGAATATATGACTGGCTGGCTAAGTGGAGTAGAATATATGACTGGCTGGCTGAGTGGAGTAGAATATATGACTGGCTGAGTGGAGTAGAATATATGACTGGCTGGCTGAGTGGAGTAGAATATATCACTGGCTGGCTGAGTGGAGTAGAATATATCACTGGCTGGCTGAGTGGAGTAGCAGTTGCCGTACCAGGCTGTGATACAGCCCAACCAGATGCTGCCAGGTACCGTACCAGTCTGTGATACAGCCAGACAGGATGCTGCCAGGTACCGTACCAGGCTGTGATACAGCCAGACAGGATGCTGCCAGTTACCGTACCAGGCTGTTATACAGCCGGACAGGATGCTGCCAGTTACCGTACCAGGCTGTGATACAGCCAGACAGGATGCTGCCAGTTACCGTACCAGGCTGTGATACAGCCAGACAGGATGCTGCCAGAGTACCGTACCAGGCTGTGATACAGCCAGACAGGATGCTGCCAGAGTACCGTACCAGGCTGTGATACAGCCAGACAGGATGCTGCCAGAGTACCGTACCAGGCTGTGATACAGCCAGACAGGAAGCTGCAGTTGCACAGGACGGGGTTGAGACACAGGGCCTCCAGCTTGATGATGAGTTTAGAGGTTACTATGGTGTTGAATGATGAACTGTAGTCAATGAACAGCATTCTTACACAGGTATTCCTGTTGTCCAGATAGGACAGGGCAGAGGGCAGTGTGATGGCGATTGCATCGTCTGGGGACCTGTTGGGGCGGTATGCAACCTGAAGTGGGTCCACGGTGGCCGGTAAGGTGGAGGTGATATGATCCTTGACTTGTCTCTCAAAGCACTTCATGATAACAGAAGTGAGTGCTACAGGGCGGTAGTCATTTAGTTCAGTTATCTTTGCCTTCCTGGGTACAGGAACAATGGTAGCTGTCTTGATGCATGTGGGGACAACAGACTGGGTTAGGGAGCGATTGAATATGTCCGTAAACGTAGAGGAATATGTCGCGCTCTCTCTCTCTCCTCTCTCTCTTTCTCCTCTCTCCCCCTCTCTCTCCCCCTCTCTCTCCCCCCTCTCTCTCTCTCTCTCTCTCTCTCTCTCTCTCTCTCTCTCTCTCTCTCTCTTTCTCCTCTCTCCCCCCTCTATCTCTTTCTCCTCTCTCCCCCTCTCTCTCTTTCTCCCTCTCTCTCTCTCTCTCTCTCTCTCTCTCTCTCTCTCTCTCTCTCTCTCTCTCTCTCTCTCTCTCTCTCTCTCTCTCAACCCTGTGCAAATTAGGTGTGTGTGTGTGTGTGTGTGTGTGTGTGTGTGTGTGTGTGTGTGTGTGTGTGTGTGTGTGTGTGTGTGTGTGTGTGTGTGTGTGTGTGTGTGTGTGTGTGTGTGTGTGTGTGTGTGTGTGTGTGTGTGTGACTGACTGGTACAGAGCAGGAGAGAGAGAACCAGAGAACACACACCATAGTGGCCGGCCATGCTCCTTCGCTACCCCGGTGTTGTCTGGCCCTGCTTGGGTGACAGCTTGATGTGTATCTGACACTGGCTATTCCTGTTACAGAACCCTGTCTGCCTGTCGTTGTGCTGTCTCTGTCAGCATCTATTAGAGAGGGAAACCTCTATTCCATCTCTCTCTCTCCCTCCCTCTTTTCATCTCTCCCTCCCTCTTTTCATCTCTCTCTCCCTCCCTCTATTCCATCTCTCTCTCTCCCTCCCTCTTTTCATCTCTCTCTCCCTCCCTCTATTCCATCTCTCTCTCTCCCTCCCTCTTTTCATCTCTCTCTCCCTCCCTCTATTCCATCTCTCTCTTCCCATCTCTCTCTCCATCCTTCTCTCCTCTCTCTCTACATCCTTCTCTCCTCTCTCTCCATCCTTCTCTCTCTCTCTCTCTCTCTCTCTCTCTCTCTCTCTCTCCATCATTCTCTCCTCTCTCCCTCCATCCTTCTCTCATCTCTCTCTCCATCTTTCTCTCCTCTCTCTCCATCCTTCTCTCCCTTCATCCATCTCTCCTCTCTTTCCATCCCTCTCCTTTCTCCCATAAATTATTATCCTCTCTCCCTCCATCCCTCTCTCCTCTCTCTCTCTCTTTCCATCCTCCTCTCCTCTCTCTCCATCCTTCTCTCCTCTCTCCCTCATCCTTATCTCCTCTCTTTCCATCCCTCTCCTTTCTCACATAAATTATTATCCTCTCTCCCTCCATCCCTCTCTCCTCTCTCTCTCTCTCTCTTTCCATCCTTCTCTCCTCTCTCTCCATCCTTCTCTCCTCTCTCCCTCATCCTTCTCTCCTCTCTCCCTCATCCTTCTCTCCTCTCTCCTTCCATCCTTCTCTCCTT
>NC_060177.1:7150113-7163193 GCF_021184085.1 Oncorhynchus gorbuscha
GAGTAATTAACCTCTCCTCTAAGTGTCCAGAGTAATTAACCCCTCCCCTAAGTGTCCAGAGTAATTAACCTCTCCCCTAAGTGTCCAGAGTAATTAACCTCTCCCCTAAGTGTCCAGAGTAAGTAAGCTCTCCCCTAAGTGTCCAGAGTAAGTAACCTCTCTAAGTGTCCAGGGTAAGTAACCTCTCCTCTAAGTGTCCAGGGTAATTAACCTCTAATCTAAGTGTTCAGAGTAAGTAACCTCTTCTCTAAGTGTCCAGAGTAAGTAACCTCTCTAAGTGTCCAGGGTAAGTAACCTCTCCTCTAAGTGTCCAGGGTAATTAACTCTTCTCTAAGTGTCCAGAGTAAGTAACCTCTCCCCTAAGTGTCCAGAGTAAGTAACCTCTCTAAGTGTTCAGAGTAAGTAACCTCTCGAAGTGTTCAGAGTAAGTAACCTCTCTAAGTGTCCAGGGTAAGTAACCTCTCCTCTAAGTGTCCAGGGTAATTAACCTCTAATCTAAGTGTTCAGAGTAAGTAACCTCTTCTCTAAGTGTCCAGAGTAAGTAACCTCTCTAAGTGTCCAGGGTAAGTAACCTCTCCTCTAAGTGTCCAGGGTAATTAACCTCTTCTCTAAGTGTCCAGAGTAAGTAACCTCTCCCCTAAGTGTCCAGAGTAAGTAACCTCTCTAAGTGTTCAGAGTAAGTAACCTCTCGAAGTGTTCAGAGTAAGTAACCTCTCCTAAGTGCCCAGAGTAAGACGTGTGTCGTGTTCACAACTAACTAAGGTTGCGTCCCAAATGGCTCCCTATTACCTACAGTACATACTGTATATAAGGAACAGGGTGCTTTTTGGGACCCAGACGTTGCTGAAGCAGGTTGATTTGATCCATCCCATAGTATTGACTCACACTATTTGCAATAGTTTATACTATAGAGACCCTTTGTCAGCACAGACACAATAAACCATGTAATATGTTTAGCCTTAGTGTGTGAGACGTGTCTTTGTTGACCTGGTTAGAGGAGGTACTGGCTAGCAGAGTAGAACACCTGGTTAGAGGAGGTGCTGGCTAGCAGAGTAAAACACCTGGTTAGAGGAGGTACTGGCTAGCAGAGTAGAACACCTGGTTAGAGGAGGTGCTGGCTAGCAGAGTAGAACACCTGGTTAGAGGAGGTGCTGGCTAGCAGAGTAGAACACCTGGTTAGAGGAGGTACTGGCTAGTAGAGTAGAACACCTGGTTAGAGGAGGTACTGGCTAGCAGAGTAGAACACCTGGTTAGAGGAGGTGCTGGCTAGCAGAGTAGAACACCTGGTTAGAGGAGGTACTGGCTAGTAGAGTAGAACACCTGGTTAGAGGAGGTACTGGCTAGTAGAGTAGAACACCTGGTTAGAGGAGGTGCTGGCTAGCAGAGTAGAACACCTGGTTAGAGGAGGTGCTTTCCTAGAAAAGAAGAGCCTCACATTGTTTAATCGACCAGAAGGAGAAGATTTTTCTAGTTTGGAGTGGAAGTCTACTTTCTCTCTCCCTCACTCTCGATGTCTCTCTCCCCTCCTTTCCCTCTCTCCCTCACTCTCTCTCTCCTCCTTTCCCTCTCTCCCTCACTCTCTCTCCCCTCCTTTCCCTCTCGATGTCTCTCTCCCCTCCTTTCCCTCTCTCCCTCACTCTCTCTCTCCTCCTTTCCCTCTCTCCCTCACTCTCTCTCCCCTCCTTTCCCTCTCGATGTCTCTCTCCCCTCCTTTCCTCTCTCCCTCACTCTCTCTCCCCTCCTTTCCCTCTCTCCCTCACTCTCTCTCCCCTCCTTTCCCTCTCGATGTCTCTCTCTCCCTCCTTTCCCTCTCTCCCTCTCTCTCTCTCCTCCTTTCCCTCTCTCCCTCACTCTCTCTCCCCTCCTTTCCCTCTCTCCCTCACTCTCTCTCCCCTCCTTTCCCTCTTGATGTCTCTCTCCCCTCCTTTCCCCTCTCTCCCTCACTCTCTCTCTCCTCCTTTCCTCCCTCCCTCCCTCACTCTCTCTCCCCTCCTTTCCCTCTCTCCCTCACTCTCTCTCCCCTTCTATCCCTCTCTCCCTCACTCTCTCTCTCTCCTCCTTTCTCTCTCGATGTCTCTCTCCCTCACTCTCTCTCTCCCCTCCTTTCTCTCTCGATGTCTCTCTCCCTCACTCTCTCTCTCCCCTCCTTTCTCTCTCAATGTCTCTCTCCCTCACTCTCTCTCCCCTCCTTTCTCTCTCGATGTCTCTCTCCCTCACTCTCTCTCTCCTTCTTTCCTTCTCGATGTCTCTCTCCCTCACTCTCTCTTTCTCCTTCTTTCCCTCGAGATGTCTCTCTCCCTCACTCTCTCTCCCCTCCTTTCTCTCTCGATGTCTCTCTCCCTCACTCTCTCTCTCTCCTTCTTTCCCTCTCGATGTCTCTCTTCCTCACTCTCTCTCTCCTTCTATCCCTCTCGATGTCGCTCTCCCTCACTCTCTCTCCCCTTCTTTCCCTCTCTCCCTCACTCTCTCTCCCTTCTTTCCCTCTCTCCCTCACTCTCTCTCCCCTTCTTTCCCTCTCGATATCTCTCTCTCTCCCTCACTCTCTCTCCCCTTCTTTCCTCTCTCCCTCACTCTCTCTCCCCTTCTTTCCCTCTCGATGTCTCTCTCTCTCCCTCACTCTCTCTCCCCTTCTTTACTTCTCTCCCTCACTCTCTCTCCCCTTCTTTCCCTCTCTCCCTCACTCTCCCTCTCAATGTCTCTCTCTTATTAAAACGGAATTAAACCAAATTAAAACATGCATTGAACTGTGTAGGAAATCAGCTAAATGCATTGAACGTATTAGAAAACTCATTAATCTGACCAAGTAAACTATAAGACAAGCAAAATGCATCAGTGATTCGTATTTCCCTGCAACTTTCTGAAATGGCACAGGAATGCCCCTGTGTGTGTGTGTGTGTGTGTGTGTGTGTGTGTGTGTGTGTGTGTGTGTGTGTGTGTGTGTGTGTGTGTGTGTGTGTGTGTGTGTGTGTGTGTGCGTGTGCGTGCGTGCGTGCGTGTGCGTGTGTGTCATTTTCATCGGGTCTCAGGGAGGGCTTTAGCAGTACGTACGGTCTGACTGGTCTGTGGTATAAACACAGGGCTGTGCCAGATCCAGTGAACTACTACCGGAAGTCTGAATCACAGAGGAGGTCTACCTGTTCTCCTGTTGTTTTCCAGCATCTCTGTCACTGCTACAGGTGCAACATTATAGTCCCTGTCATTAAATGACAGAATACTTGTTATATTTATTAGAATGAGTTGTTTAGACCAACGTAAAACAACAATGACATAAAACATAAAGTAGTGTCGTTATCCAACAACAGCCTTCATCAGTTGTCTACAACGTTTACAGCCTTCATCAGTTGTCTACAACGTTTACAGCCTTCATCAGTTGTCTACAACGTTTACAGCCTTCATCAGTTGTCTACAACGTTTACAGCCTTCATCAGTTGTCTACAACGTTTACAGCCTTCATCAGTTGTCTACAACGTTTACAGCCTTCATCAGTTGTCTACAACGTTTACAGCCTTCATCAGTTTTCTACAACGTTTACAGCCTTCATCAGTTGTCTACAATGTTTACAGCCTTCATCAGTTGTCTACAACGTTTACAGCCTTCATCAGTTGTCTACAATGTTTACAGCCTTCATCAGTTGTCTACAACGTTTACAGCCTTCATCAGTTGTCTACAACGTTTACAGCCTTCATCAGTTGTCTACAACGTTTACAGCCTTCATCAGTTGTCTACAACGTTTACAGCCTTCATCAGTTGTCTACAACGCGTTTACAGCCTTCATCAGTTGTCTACAATGTTTACAGCCTTCATCAGTTGTCTACAACGTTTACAGCCTTCATCAGTTGTCTACAACGTTTACAGCCTTCATCAGTTGTACAACGCTTACAGCCTTCATCAGTTGTCTACAACGCAGCCTTCATCAGTTGTCTACAATGTTTACAGCCTTCATCAGTTGTCTACAACGTTTACAGCCTTCATCAGTTGTCTACAACGTTTACAGCCTTCATCAGTTGTCTACAACGTTTACAGCCTTCATCAGTTGTCTACAACGTTTACAGCCTTCATCAGTTGTCTACAATCAGCCTTCATCAGTTGTCTACAACGTTTACAGCCTTCATCAGTTGTCTACAACGTTTACAGCCTGCTGTATGGACAGGACAAGTAGGAGATTTCCCATGATTGACTTCTGAATAGGTTTGTTAGCAGGTTATCTTGTGTTGTGCGGTAAGATTTCACATCTATCTGAATAGGTTTGTTTGCATAGTACTGTATTTCCAGACATCTTAAGTTAGACACAGTAAGACGATTTTTCACTCTCATCTGAATGGGTGTGTGTGTAAGCCCAATAAGTAGCTTACCCACCACTATCTACACTAGCCATCTATCTGAATGTGTGTGTTAGCAGTAGCTAAGTAGCTTAGCCTTATATACAGTTAGGCTAGTGTGTGTGTTAGCAGTAGCTTTACCTTATCTACAGTTAGGCTAGTGGGTGTGTTAGCATTAGCTTAGCCTTATATACAGTTAGGCTAGTGGGTGTGTTAGCATTAGCTTTACCTTATCTACAGTTAGGCTAGTGTGTGTGTTAGCAGTAGCTTAGCCTTATATACAGTTAGGATAGTGTGTGTGTTAGCAGTAGCTTTACCTTATCTACAGTTAGGCTAGTGGGTGTGTTAGCAGTAGCTTTACCTTATCTACAGTTAGGCTAGTGTGTGTGTTAGCAGTAGCTTTACCTTATCTACAGTTAGGCTAGTGGGTGTGTTAGCAGTAGCTTTACCTTATCTACAGTTAGGCTAGTGGGTGTGTTAGCATTAGCTTTACCTTATCTACAGTTAGGCTAGTGTGTGTGTTAGCAGTAGCTTTACCTTATCTACAGTTAGGCTAGTGGGTGTGTTAGCATTAGCTTTACCTTATCTACAGTTAGGCTAGTGTGTGTGTTAGCAGTAGCTTTACCTTATCTACAGTTAGGCTAGTGGGTGTGTTAGCATTAGCTTTACCTTATATACAGTTAGGCTAGTGGGTGTGTTAGCATTAGCTTTACCTTATCTACAGTTAGGCTAGTGTGTGTGTTAGCAGTAGCTTTACCTTATCTACAGTTAGGCTAGTGGGTGTGTTAGCAGTAGCTTTACCTTATCTACAGTTAGGCTAGTGGGTGTGTTAGCAGTAGGTTCAGTAAGTAGCTAGCCCACCCCTATCTACAGTGAATAAGTAGCTTTCCATCACTATCCAAATGGGTTTATTTGCAGAATAGTAGCTTTCCCACCCTGTCTACTGTGAACGGGTGTTAGCAGAATAGTAGCTTTCCCACCCCGTCTACTGTGAACGGGTGTTAGCAGAATAGTAGCTTTCCCACCCCGTCTACTGTGAATGGGTGTTAGCAGAATAGTAGCTTTCCCACCTTGTCTACTGTGAATGGGTGTTAGCAGAATAGTAGCTTTCCCACCCCGTCTACTGTGAACGGGTGTTAGCAGAATAGTAGCTTTCCCACCCCGTCTACTGTGAATGGGTGTTAGCAGAATAGTAGCTTTCCCACCCCGTCTACTGTGAACGGGTGTTAGCAGAATAGTAGCTTTCCCACCCCGTCTACTGTGAATGGGTGTTAGCAGAATAGTTGCTTTCCCACCCCGTCTACTGTGAACGGGTGTTAGCAGAATAGTAGCTTTCCCACCTTGTCTACTGTGAATGGGTGTTATCAGAATAGTAGCTTTCCTACCGCTAATTAACTTTCCTACCTCTGTCTGTCTCTGTCTGTCTGTCTCTCTCTCTCTGTCTGTCTGTCTGTCTGTCTGTCTGTCTGTCTGTCTGTCTGTCTGTCTGTCTGTCTGTCTGTCTGTCTGTCTGTCTGTCTGTCTGTCTGTCTGTCTGTCTGTCTGTCTGTCTGTCTGTCTGTCTGTCTGTCTGTCTGTCTGTCTGTCTGTCTGTCTGTCTGTCTGTCTGTCTGTCTGTCTGTCTGTCTGTCTGTCTGTCTGTCTGTCTGTCTGTCTGTCTGTCTGTCGTTAGTCTGTCTGTCTGTCTGTCGTTAGTCTGTCTGTCTGTCTGTCGTTAGTCTGTCTGTCTGTCTGTCTGTAGGCAGTCTACCTGAGAGGACCTGGCCTGGGCCCACATAACATAACCTATATCTAATCCTCCTGTCTGCCTGCATGGCTCTGCAGGAATGTTGACTTTTCTAACAACATGCCACTGTGGAATTGTCATCTAATTCCAGACAGAATTCCTGCCTCCATAGCTGCCTCCATCGCTCTGCGATGATGCATCTACTACTTGGGATATGTATGCTGCCTGTAATGACAAGGGGTGTGAAGATAAGTGGATTATGGTTTGTGTTAGCGCTAAACTAGGCTAGCAGGACCTATAGTAAGTGGATTTTATTTGTGTTGCTAGGCTAGCAGGACCTACGTGGAATGTAGTTTGTGTTAGCGGCGCTCTGCTAGGCAAGGCTATCTGGACCTAAGTTGAATATGGTTTGTGTTAGGCTAAACTACATGGTTTGTGTTAGGCTAAGCTAGGCTAGCTGGACCTAAGCGGAATGTGATTTGTGTTAGCCTAGGCTAGGCTACGTAGCTGGGCCTTGGTGGAATATGGTTTGTGTTAGTCTAGGCTAGGCTACGTAGCTGGGCCTTGGTGGAATATGGTTTGTGTTAGTCTAGGCTAGGCTACGTAGCTGGGCCTTGGTGGAATATGGTTTGTGTTAGGCTAGTTTAAGCTAGGCTAGCTAGACCTAAGTAGAAAGTGATTTGTGTTAGCGCTGGGCTAGGTAAGGCCAGAGAGGAAGAGGTTGAAGGGAGAAGGTTTACTCAATGAGAGTGTCGAATTTGGTCAACAAAAATTTAATTGCTAGTTTACAACGTAAGGTTTATTTGATCTAATAGATGTTACGTAATGGTTTGGTTGTTACAGGTGCACTGATATAAGTGGACGCATGTGGGATTTCTCAAACTTTGAAAAAAATAACTCTATATCGGAGTTGTGCTTGCTGTTCACACGCGTATCCAACCTCTCATTGGCTAGAATGGTTCCACCTGATTTTGCCTCCTTCGGCCTGCCTTCCATTTTTGAAGACATGTATTTCTATTGTTACAGCGGTCACTCGGCTATCTTGTCAATATAATAGATTATCTTTGATAAGGCTAGGCAAACTGGGCCTTTCTAAATGGAATATGGTTCAAAAAATGTTATGCAAGGCAAGCAAGCTAGCTGGGCCTTCTTGGAGCCCAGAGGGGCCCTGGTAAGAGTAGGATGCATTTCCCCCCACTAATGATTAAGGTCAGGATTGGGGAAGCTGAAGCTGATCGTAGATCTGTGCGTAGGGGAAACCCCTTGTGTGCTCTGATGTGGCCTGATTTGGTCTGAGAGGAGACTGGATGAGGTGAAGGGTTAGTGTGACTAAAGCTAGACAATTCATCTGGATGAATCAGCAAATCCCGCCATCCCAACTACGCACGCACCAGTGATCATTTAGATTTAGATTTAGTCTAGTCTTAGTCCTTTTGTCTTAAATATCCTTATGTCTTAGTCACATTTTTGTCTTTTGAATAATGATTTACTCTAGTTATTGTCAAAATGACGAAAACAGTGGGGACATTTTAGTCAACTAAATGCCTTGTCTTTTGTCTTTCTTCCTCTGTTTGTCTGTCCTTAACTGTCTGTCGGTCTGTCCTTAATTGTATGTCGGTCTGTCCTTAACTGTCTGTCGGTCTGTCCTTAACTGTCTGTCGGTCTGTCCTTAACTGTCTGTCGGTCTGTCCTTAACTGTCTGTCGGTCTGTCCGAATCGAATCCAAAGTCTCCTCTGCTCGAGTCGATGCCTGAGTTATAAATGGTTGAGTCACGAGTCCCTATGGCTGAAGTCAGATATAGAGGAGTTATTAACCCAGTCAGATATAGAGGAGTTATTAACCCAGTCAGATATAGAGGAGTTATTAACCCAGTCAGATATAGAGGAGTTATTAACCCAGTCAGATATAGAGGAGTTATTAACCCAGTCAGATATAGAGGAGTTATTAACCCAGTCAGATATAGAGGAGTTATTAACCCAGTCAGAGGAGTTATTCACCCAGTCAGATATAGAGGAGTTATTAACCCAGTCAGATATAGATGAGTTATTAACCCAGTCAGAGGAGTTATTAACCAGTCAGATATAGAGGAGTTATTAACCCAGTCAGATATAGAGGAGTTATTAACCCAGTCAGATATAGAGGAGTTATTAACCCAGTCAGATATAGAGGAGTTATTAACCCAGTCAGATATAGAGGAGTTATTAACCCAGTCAGATATAGAGGAGTTATTAACCCAGTCAGATATAGAGGAGTTATTAACCCAGTCAGATATAGAGGAGTTATTAACCCAGTCAGATATAGAGGAGTTATTAACCCAGTCAGAAATAGAGGAGTTATTAACCCAGTCAGAGGAGTTATTCACCCAGTCAGAAATAGAGGAGTTATTAACCCAGTCAGATATAGAGGAGTTATTAACCCAGTCAGAGGAGTTATTAACCCAGTCAGATATAGAGGAGTTATTAACCCAGTCTGATATAGAGGAGTTATTAACCCAGTCAGATATAGAGGAGTTATTAACCCAGTCAGATATAGAGGAGTTATTAACCCAGTCAGATATAGAGGAGTTAGAGGATTAACCCAGTCAGATATAGAGGAGTTATTAACCCAGTCAGATATAGAGGAGTTATTAACCCAGTCAGATATATTGTTACCATGGCTACGCTCAATAGGCTACTGGTAATGTTACCATGGCTACACTTAGTCGGCTACTGGTAATGTTACCATGGCTACACTTAGTCGTAATGCTACTGGTAATGTTACCATGGCTACACTTAGTAGGCTACTGGTAATGTTTCCAAGGCCAAGTTGTAAAACCTTTCGAACGTTGTAGATAGAAATTCCTTGAATAGAGCCGTTGTTATTCCTTATTCAACATGTCAGATCGGCATGTTTATTCTTCATAGCATATTTCTATCTAAACGTTGCTTCCAACTGAACACACCCCAGGTTGTTAGCTATAGCTAGTTAATGAGGTAACAGGACTGAACAAGGTTTGAGCCTAAAGAAATTAACTATAGAAAGAAAACAAACGTAGCGCTGGCTCGAATCAAGACGTTTTCTCTGAGGAAAAGAAGGACACTTGGCTACGTTCGCTAAGGATCCTGTATATGAAATGCAGAGGGAAAACTGGGAGGGCTAGCCTATAATTTCAGACAGCCTACTTTTCTATAACCTATGCAAGGGAGAGAAAACATAGCTAGACTGTTGTTTTACTATTAAACTCAATGCTGCTATTGTTTTTAATTTCCTGAAGCAGCTCCAGACAAAGTGTAGCTAACTAGAAGGCTGGTGATGACTAGTTATTAGCTAAAAGGTGAACTAAGAAAGTCGCCCAAGTAGATGGGTATAATCGGAGGCGGAGCCAGTCTGCCTGTCTTCCCACACTCATCGCTTTTCCCCTGCAGCTCACCAGCTGAGTCTGTGTGTGCTGGGTTTGATGCATCCTTCCCACTGCTGAACTATACCTGCTCTTTGCATCTGTCCTGCTAATATTAATTGTGCTTATTACTAAAAACCTTTCAATCTTTTCAAAACTGTTATCCAGTCCACTTAGTAGTTAAATTTTAGTCACAAAGATCATTTTGTCTTGTTTTAGTGAACTGAAATGAAAAATCATTTTTGTAATTTTTTTCTGGGACTATTTAGTCTGTTATAGTCTCATCAATTGCCACTGAAAAACAGGTGTTTGATAAATATTTGGCCTCCTAGCTCCTGTCCTCCTAGCTCCTGTCCTCCTGGCTCCTTTCCTCCTAGCCTCCAAGCTCCAGTCCTCCCAGCTCCTATCCTCCTAGCTCCTGTCCTCCTAGCTCCTTTCCTCCTGTCCTCCTAGCTCCTGGTCCTCCTAGCTCCTGTCCTCCTAGCTCCTGGCCTCCTGGCCTCCTGTCCTCCGAGCTCCTGGCCTCCTAGCTCCTGTCCTCCTAGCTCATGTCCTCCTAGCTCCTGGCCTCCTGTCCTCCTAGCTCCTAGCCTCCTAGCTCCTGGCCTCCTAGCTCCCGGCCTCCTAGCTCCCGGCCTCCTAGCTCCCGACCTCCTAGCTCCCGACCTCCTAGCTTCCGGCCTCCTAGCTCCCGGCCTCCTAGCTCCCTGCCTCCTAGCTCCTGTCATCCGAGCTCCTGTCCTCCTAGCTCCTGTCCTCCTAGCTCCCGGCCTCCTAGCTCCCGGCCTACTAGCTCTCGACCTCCTAGCTCCCGGCCTCCTAGCTCCCGGCCTCCTAGCTCCTGGCTTCTAGCTCCTGGCCTCTGGCTTCTAGCTCCCGACCTCCGAGCTCCCGGCCTCCTAGCTCCCGGTCTCCTAGCTCCCGGCCTCTTGGCTTCGAGCTCCTAGCCTCCTAGCTCCTGGCTTCTAGCTCCTAGCCTCCTATCTCCTAGCCTCCTAGCCTCCTAGCTCCTAGCTCCTAGCCTCCTAGCCTCCTAGCCTCCTAGCTCCTAGCCTCCTAGCTCCTGGCCTCCTAGCTCCTGGCCTCCTATCTCCTAGCCTCCTAGCTCCTAGCCTCCTAGCTCCTAGCCTCCTAGCTCCTAGCCTCCTAGCTCCTGGCCTCCTAGCTCCTAGCCTCCTGGCCTCCTAGCTCCTGGCCTCCTAGCTCCTAGCCTCCTGGCCTCCTAGCTCCTGGCCTCCTAGCTCCTGGCCTCCTAGCTCCTAGCCTCCTAGCTCCTGGCCTCCTAGCCTCCTAGCTCCTGGCCTCCTAGCTCCTGGCCTCCTAGCTCCTGGCCTCCTAGCTCCTAGCCTCCTAGCTCCTGGCCTCCTGGACTTTAAGTGAACAGAGAGACGTCTTGTACCTTTAACTCAATTTTGCAGTTGTGATGCAAACCGTGAGACTCCTGAACAAACTTCCCATTCTGTACATTGATTGTGTCTCCTGCCAACTGGTCCACGATGACGTCTGTTAGGCCCAGTGACTCATCTAGCTACCTGACTCATCTAGCTACCTGCTCTCTCTCTCTGTGTGTGTGTGTGTGTGTGTGTGTGTGTGTGTGTGTGTGTGTGTGTGTGTGTGTGTGTGTGTGTGTGTGTGTGTGTGTGTGTGTGTGTGTGTGTGTGTGTGTGTGTGCGTGCGCAAGGCAGTGCGTGCGTGCGTGCGTGCGTGCGTGCGTGCGTGCGTGCGTGCGTGTGTGCGCCGCAGCGAAACCTAGATGCCGCTTAAAAGCCATGGATTAACGCAAGCAAGGGGTTATGTGAAAGTATGCTGCTTGGTAGGAGGGTGTATGTATACACTCTCTGACTGTGTGGGCGCACAGTGTCTCCCCTTACAGGTACAGTTAGTATTTGACCTTTAACCCCTAACCTCTCCCCTTACAGGTACAGTTAGTATTTGACCTTAACCCCTAACCTCTCCCTTACAGGTACAGTTAGTATTTGACCTTTAACCCCTAACCTCTCCCCTTACAGGTACAGTTAGTATTTGACCTTTAACCCCAAAACCTCTCCCCTTACAGGTACTGTTAGTATTTGACATTTAACCTCTCCCCTTACAGGTACAGTTACTATTTGACCTTTAACCTCTAACCTCTCCCTTACAGGTACTGTTAGTATTTGCCAAAGAGGACAGCCAGAATAATGGGTTCTGCTGGGCGGTGAGAAGGCCAACTTCAGGTGTAACGTGGCGAGGACGCCAGAGGCAGCGCTGGAGTGTTTCCAGGAAAAGCACCACGACCTCGTCATCATCGACCACAGACATTCCAGATACTTCGACGCTGAATCACTATGCCGGTACGTTATATCAGTAGGTTAGGTATATGCTGGTACATTATATCAGTAGGTTAGGTATATGCTGGTACGTTATATCAGTAGGTTAGGTATATGCTGGTATGTTATATCAGTAGGTTAGGTATATGCTGGTACGTTATATCAGTAGGTTAGGTATATGCTGGTATGTTATATCAGTAGGTTAGGTATATGCTGGTATGTTACCTTGTTATATCAGTAGGTTAGGTATATGCTGGTACGTTATATCAGTAGGTTAGGTATATGCTGGTATGTTACCTTGTTATATCAGTAGGTTAGGTATATGCTGGTACGTTATATCAGTAGGTTAGGTATATGCTGGTATGTTACCTTGTTATATCAGTAGGTTAGGTATATGCTGGTATGTTATATCAGTAGGTTAGGTATATGCTGGTACGTTACCTTGTTATATCAGTAGGTTAGGTATATGCTGGTACGTTATATCAGTAGGTTAGGTATATGCTGGTACATTATATCAGTAGGTTAGGTATATGCTGGTACGTTATATCAGTAGGTTAGGTATATGCTGGTACGTTATATCAGTAGGTTAGGTATATGCTGGTATGTTATATCAGTAGGTTAGGTATATGCTGGTATGTTACCTTGTTATATCAGTAGGTTAGGTATATGCTGGTATGTTATATCAGTAGGTTAGGTATATGCTGGTATGTTACCTTGTTATATCAGTAGGTTAGGTATATGCTGGTATGTTATATCAGTAGGTTAGGTATATGCTGGTATGTTATATCAGTAGGTTAGGTATATGCTGGTATGTTACCTTGTTATATCAGTAGGTTAGGTATATGCTGGTACGTTATATCAGTAGGTTAGGTATATGCTGGTACGTTATATCAGTAGGTTAGGTATATGCTGGTACGTTATATCAGTAGGTTAGGTATATGCTGGTACGTTATATCAGTAGGTTAGGTATATGCTGGTACGTTATATCAGTAGGTTAGGTATATGCTGGTACGTTATATCAGTAGGTTAGGTATATGCTGGTACGTTATATCAGTAGGTTAGGTATATGCTGGTACATTATATCAGTAGGTTAGGTATATGCTGGTACATTATATCAGTAGGTTAGGTATATGCTGGTACATTATATCAGTAGTTTAGGTATATGCTGGTACGTTATATCAGTAGGTTAGGTATATGCTGGTACATTATATCAGTATTAGGTATATGCTGGTAATGCTATATCAGTAGGTTAGGTATATGCTGGTGTTACCTTGTTATAGTCAGTAGGTTAGGTATATGCTGGTACGTTATATCAGTAGGTTAGGTATATGCTACCGTTATATCAGTAGGTT
>NC_060177.1:7163293-7175793 GCF_021184085.1 Oncorhynchus gorbuscha
AGTAGCTGCTGTCTTGGCAGGAACTAATGGGGATCCATAATAAACGCCAGGAAGAGTACCTGCTGCCTTGGCAGGAACTAATGGGGATCCATAATAAACCCCAGAAAGAGTAGCTGCTGCCTTGGCAGGAACTAATGGTGATCCATAATAAACCCCAGGAAGAGTAGCTGCTGCCTTGACAGGAACTAAGGGGGATCCATAATAAACTTCAGGATGAATAGGTGCTGCCTTGGCAGGAACTAATGGGGATCCATAATAAACACCAGGAAGAGTAGCTGCTGCCTTGGCAGGAACTAATTTGGATCCATAATAAACCCCAGGAAGAATAGCTGATGCCTTGGCAGGAACTAATTTGGATCCATAATAAACCCCAGGAAGAGTAGCTGCTGCCTTGGCAGGAACTAATTTGGATCCATAATAAACCCCAGGAAGAGTAGCTGCTGCCTTGGCAGGAACTAATTTGGATCCATAATAAACTCCAGGAAGAGTAGCTGCTGCCTTGGCAGGAACTAATGAGGATCTATAATAAACCCCAGGAAGAGTAGCTGCTGCCTTGGCAGGAACTAATGGGGATCTATAACAACCCCAGGAAGAGTAGCTGCTGCCTTGGCAGGAACTAAGGGGATCCATAATAACCCCCAGGAAGAGTAGCTGCTGCCTTGGCAGGAACTAATGGGGATCCATAATAACCCCCAGGAAGAGTAGCTGCTGCCTTGACAGGTACTAATGGGGATCCATAATAACCCCCAGGAAGAGTATCTGCTGCCTTGGCAGGAACTAATGGGGATCCATAATAAACCCCAGGAAGAGTACCTGCTGCCTTGGCAGGAACTAATGGGGATCCATAATAAACCCCAGAAAGAGTAGCTGCTGCCTTGGCAGGAACTAATGGGGATCCATAATAAACCCCAGGAAGAGTAGCTACTGCCTTGACAGGAACTAATGGGGATCCATAATAAACTTCAGGATGAATAGGTGCTGCCTTGGCAGGAACTAATGGAGATCCATAATAAACCCCAGGAAGAGTAGCTGCTGCCTTGGCAGGAACTAATTTGGATCCATAATAAACCCCAGGAAGAGTAGCTGCTGCCTTGGCAGGAACTAATTTGGATCCATAATAAACTCCAGGAAGAGTAGCTGCTGCCTTGGCAGGAATGAATGGGGATCTATAATAAACCCCAGGAAGAGTAGCTGCTGCCTTGGCAGGAACTAATGGAGATCCATAATAAACCCCAGGAAGAGTAGCTGCTGCCTTGGCAGGAACTAATGGGGATCCATAATAAACCCCAGGAAGAGTAGCTGTTGCCTTGGCAGGAACTAATGGGGATCCATAATAAACCCCAGGAAGAGTAGCTGTTGCCTTGGCAGGAACTAATGGGGATCTATAATAAACCCCAGGAAGAGTAGCTGTTGCCTTGGCAGGAACTAATGGGGATCCATAATAAACCCCAGGAAGAGTAGCTGTTGCCTTGGCAGGAACTAATGGGGATCCATAATAAACCCCAGGAAGAGTAGCTGTTGCCTTGGCAGGAACTAATGGGGATCCATAATAAACTTCAGGATGAATAGGTGCTGCCTTGGCAGGAACTAATGGGGATCCATAATAAACTTCAGGATGAATAGGTGCTGCCTTGGCAGGAACTAATGGGGATCCATAATATACCCCAGGAAGAGTAGCTGTTGCCTTGGCAGGAACTAATGGGGATCCATAATAAACTTCAGGATGAATAGGTGCTGCCTTGGCAGGAACTAATGGGGATCCATAATAAACCCCAGGAAGAGTAGCTGTTGCCTTGGCAGGAACTAATGGGGATATATAATAAACCCCAGGAAGAGTAGCTGCTGCCTTGGCAGGAACTAATGGGGATCCATAATAAACCCCAGGAAGAGTAGCTGTTGCCTTGGCAGGAACTAATGGGGATCCATAATAAACCCCAGGAAGAGTAGCTGTTGCCTTGGCAGGAACTAATGGGGATCTATAATAAACCCCAGGAAGAGTAGCTGTTGCCTTGGCAGGAACTAATGGGGATCCATAATAAACCCCAGGAAGAGTAGCTGTTGCCTTGGCAGGAACTAATGGGGATCCATAATAAACCCCAGGAAGAGTAGCTGTTGCCTTGGCAGGAACTAATGGGGATCCATAATAAACCCCAGGAAGAGTAGCTGCTGTCTTGGCAGGAACTAATGGGGATCCATAATAAACTTCAGGATGAATAGGTGCTGCCTTGGCAGGAACTAATGGGGATCCATAATAAACCCCAGGAAGAGTAGCTGTTGTCTTGGCAGGAACTAATGGGGATCCATAATAAACCCCAGGAAGAGTAGCTGCTGTCTTGGCAGGAACTAATCTGGATCCATAATAAACTCCAGGAAGAGTAGCTGTTGCCTTGGCAGGAACTAATGGGGATCCATAATAAACCCCAGGAAGAGTAGCTGTTGCCTTGGCAGGAACTAATGGGGATCCATAATAAACCCCAGGAAGAGTAGCTGTTGCCTTGGCAGGAACTAATGGGGATCCATAATAAACCCCAGGAAGAGTAGCTGCTGGCTTGGCAGGAACTAATGGGGATCCATAATAAACCCCAGGAAGAGTAGCTGCTGCCTTGGCAGGAACTAATGGGGATCCATAATAAACCCCAGGAAGAGTAGCTGCTGTCTTGGCAGGAACTAATGGGGATCCATAATAAACTCCAGGAAGAGTAGCTGTTGCCTTGGCAGGAACTAATGGGGATCCATAATAAACCCCAGGAAGAGTAGCTGTTGCCTTGGCAGGAACTAATGGGGATCCATAATAAACCCCAGGAAGAGTAGCTGTTGCCTTGACAGGAACTAATGGGGATCCATAATAAACCCCAGGAAGAGTAGCTGCTGGCTTGGCAGGAACTAATGGGGATCCATAATAAACCCCAGGAAGAGTAGCTGCTGCCTTGGCAGGAACTAATGGGGATCCATAATAAACCCCCAGGAAGAGTAGCTGCTGTCTTGGCAGGAACTAATGGGGATCCATAATAAACCCCAGGAAGAGTAGCTGCTGTCTTGGCAGGAACTAATGGGGATCCATAATAAACCCCAGGAAGAGTAGCTGCTGTCTTGGCAGGAACTAATGGGGATCCATAATAAACCCCAGGAAGAGTAGCTGCTGTCTTGGCAGGAACTAATGGGGATCCATAATAAACCCCCAGGAAGAGTAGCTGCTGTCTTGGCAGGAACTAATGGGGATCCATAATAAACCCCAGGAAGAGTAGCTGCTGTCTTGGCAGGAACTAATGGGGATCCATAATAAACCCCAGGAAGAGTAGCTGTTGCCTTGGCAGGAACTAATGGGGATCCATAATAAACCCCAGGAAGAGTAGCTGCTGTCTTGGCAGGAACTAATGGGGATCCATAATAAACCCCAGGAAGAGTAGCTGCTGCCTTGGCAGGAACTAATGGGGATCCATAATAAACCCCAGGAAGAGTAGCTGCTGCCTTGGCAGGAACTAATGGGGATCCATAATAAACCCCAGGAAGAGTAGCTGCTGCCTTGGCAGGAACTAATGGGGATCCATAATAAACCCCAGGAAGAGTAGCTGCTGCCTTGGCAGGAACTAATGGGGATCCATAATAAACCCCAGGAAGAGTAGCTGCTGTCTTGGCAGGAACTAATGGGGATCCATAATAAACCCCAGGAAGAGTAGCTGCTGTCTTGGCAGGAACTAATGGGGATCCATAATAAACCCCAGGAAGAGTAGCTGCTGTCTTGGCAGGAACTAATGGGGATCCATAATAAACCCCAGGAAGAGTAGCTGCTGTCTTGGCAGGAACTAATGGGGATCCATAATAAACCCCAGGAAGAGTAGCTGCTGCCTTGGCAGGAACTAATGGGATCCATAATAAACCCCAGGAAGAGTAGCTGCTGCCTTGGCAGGAACTAATGGGGATCCATAATAAACCCCAGGAAGAGTAGCTGCTGCCTTGGCAGGAACTAATGGGGATCCATAATAAACCCCAGGAAGAGTAGCTGCTGTCTTGGCAGGAACTAATGGGGATCCATAATAAACCCCAGGAAGAGTAGCTGCTGCCTTGGCAGGAACTAATGGGGATCCATAATAAACCCCAGGAAGAGTAGCTGCTGTCTTGGCAGGAACTAATGGGGATCCATAATAAACCCCAGGAAGAGTAGCTGCTGTCTTGGCAGGAACTAATGGGGATCCATAATAAACCCCAGGAAGAGGAGCTGCTGTCTTGGCAGGAACTAATGGGGATCCATAATAAACCCCAGGAAGAGTAGCTGTTGCCTTGGCAGGAACTAATGGGGATCCATAATAAACCCCAGGAAGAGTAGCTGCTGTCTTGGCAGGAACTAATGGGGATCCATAATAAACCCCAGGAAGAGTAGCTGCTGTCTTGGCAGGAACTAATGGGGATCCATAATAAACCCCAGGAAGAGTAGCTGCTGTCTTGGCAGGAACTAATGGGGATCCATAATAAACCCCAGGAAGAGTAGCTGCTGCCTTGGCAGGAACTAATGGGGATCCATAATAAACCCCAGGAAGAGTAGCTGCTGCTTGGCAGGAACTAATGGGGATCCATAATAAACCCCAGGAAGAGTAGCTGCTGTCTTTGCAGGAACTAATGGGGATCCATAATAAACCCCCAGGAAGAGTATCTGCTGCCTTGGCAGGAACTAATGGGGATCCATAATAAACCCCCAGGAAGAGTATCTGCTGCCTTGGCAGGAACTAATGGGGATCCATAATAAACCCCCAGGAAGAGTATCTGCTGTCTTGGCAGGAACTAATGGGGATCTATAATAAACACCAGGAAGAGTAGCTGCTGCCTTGGCAGGAACTAATGGGGATCCATAATAAACCCCAGGAAGAGTATCTGCTGTCTTGACAGGAACTAATGGGGATCCATAATAAACCCCAGGAAGAGTATCTGCTGCCTTGACAGGAACTAATGGGGATCCATAATAAACTCCAGGAAGAGTAGCTGCTGTCTTGGCAGAAACTAATGGGGATCCATAATAAACCCCAGGAAGAGTAGCTGCTGCCTTGGCAGGAACTAATGGGGATCCATAATAAACCCCAGGAAGAGTAGCTGTTGCCTTGGCAGGAACTAATGGGGATCCATAATAAACTCCAGGAAGAGTAGCTGTTGCCTTGGCAGGAACTAATGGGGATCCATAATAAACTCCAGGAAGAGTAGCTGCTGTCTTGGCAGAAACTAATGGGGATCCATAATAAACCCCAGGAAGAGTAGCTGCTGCCTTGGCAGGAACTAATGGGGATCCATAATAAACCCCAGGAAGAGTATCTGCTGCCTTGACAGGAACTAATGGGGATCCATAATAAACTCCAGGAAGAGTAGCTGCTGTCTTGGCAGAAACTAATGGGGATCCATAATAAACCCCAGGAAGAGTAGCTGCTGCCTTGGCAGGAACTAATGGGGATCCATAATAAACCCCAGGAAGAGTAGCTGTTGCCTTGGCAGGAACTAATGGGGATCCATAATAAACTCCAGGAAGAGTAGCTGTTGCCTTGGCAGGAACTAATGGGGATCCATAATAAACTCCAGGAAGAGTAGCTGCTGTCTTGGCAGAAACTAATGGGGATCCATAATAAACCCCAGGAAGAGTAGCTGCTGTCTTGGCAGAAACTAATGGGGATCCATAATAAACCCCAGGAAGAGTAGCTGCTGCCTTGGCAGGAACTAATGGGGATCCATAATAAACCCCAGGAAGAGTAGCTGCTGTCTTGGCAGGAACTAATGGGGATCCATAATAAACCCCAGGAAGAGTAGCTGCTGCCTTGACAGGAACTAATGGGGATCCATAATAAACCCCAGGAAGAGTAGCTGCTGTCTTGGCAGAAACTAATGGGGATCCATAATAAACCCCAGGAAGAGTAGCTGCTGCCTTGGCAGGAACTAATGGGGATCCATAATAAACCCCAGGAAGAGTAGCTGTTGCCTTGGCAGGAACTAATGGGGATCCATAATAAACTCCAGGAAGAGTAGCTGTTGCCTTGGCAGGAACTAATGGGGATCCATAATAAACCCCAGGAAGAGTAGCTGTTGTCTTGGCAGGAACTAATGGGGATCCATAATAAACTCCAGGAAGAGTAGCTGTTGCCTTGGCAGGAACCAATGGGGATCTATAATAAACCTCAGGAAGAGTAGCTGCTGTCTTGGCAGGAACTAATGGGGATCCATAATAAACCTCAGGAAGAGTAGCTGCTGTCTTGGCAGGAACCAATGGGGATCCATAATAAACCCCAGGAAGAGTAGCTGCTGCCTTGGCAGGAACTAATGGGGATCCATAATAAACCTCAGGAAGAGTAGCTGCTGTCTTGGCAGGAACCAATGGGGATCCATAATAAACCCCAGGAAGAGTAGCTGCTGTCTTGGCAGGAACTAATGGGGATCCATAATAAACCTCAGGAAGAGTAGCTGCTGTCTTGGCAGGAACCAATGGGGATCCATAATAAACCCCAGGAAGAGTAGCTGCTGCCTTGGCAGGAACTAATGGGGATCCATAATAAACCTCAGGAAGAGTAGCTGCTGTCTTGGCAGGAACCAATGGGGATCCATAATAAACCCCAGGAAGAGTAGCTGCTGCCTTGGCAGGAACTAATGGGGATCCATAATAAACCCCAGGAAGAGTATCTACTGTCTTGGCAGGAACTAATGGGGATCCATAATAAACTCCAGGAAGAGTAGCTGTTGCCTTGGCAGGAACTAATGGGGATCCATAATAAACCCCAGGAAGAGTAGCTGTTGTCTTGGCAGGAACTAATGGGGATCCATAATAAACTCCAGGAAGAGTAGCTGTTGCCTTGGCAGGAACCAATGGGGATCTATAATAAACCTCAGGAAGAGTAGCTGCTGTCTTGGCAGGAACTAATGGGGATCCATAATAAACCTCAGGAAGAGTAGCTGCTGTCTTGGCAGGAACCAATGGGGATCCATAATAAACCCCAGGAAGAGTAGCTGCTGCCTTGGCAGGAACTAATGGTGATCCATAATAAACCTCAGAAAGAGTAGCTGCTGTCTTGGCAGGAACCAATGGGGATCCATAATAAACCCCAGGAAGAGTAGCTGCTGTCTTGGCAGGAACTAATGGGGATCCATAATAAACCTCAGGAAGAGTAGCTGCTGTCTTGGCAGGAACCAATGGGGATCCATAATAAACCCCAGGAAGAGTAGCTGCTGCCTTGGCAGGAACTAATGGGGATCCATAATAAACCCCAGGAAGAGTAGCTGCTGTCTTGGCAGGAACCAATGGGGATCCATAATAAACCCCAGGAAGAGTAGCTGCTGCCTTGGCAGGAACTAATGGGGATCCATAACAAACCCCAGGAAGAGTAGCTGCTGCCTTGGCAGGAACTAATGGGGATCCATAATAAATACAAATAACATGCGGCCAACAAGTGCTGTGTTTATGTAATGTTTCACATTGCATGTCAGATAGTAGTGAAATTGTGTCTAAAACAACTTTGCTAGGTTGTGTATTTGTAACAATATCCAAGTAGACACGATTGTCTGTTGACAGGGTATTGAAAGAATCTGTGGAATTTCTGTGGAATCTCAACGGAATGTTGTGACACTGATATAAA
This sequence comes from Oncorhynchus gorbuscha, assembly GCF_021184085.1. Lineage (NCBI taxonomy): Eukaryota > Metazoa > Chordata > Actinopteri > Salmoniformes > Salmonidae > Oncorhynchus > Oncorhynchus gorbuscha. The sequence goes on from NC_060177.1 coordinate 7,170,892, forward strand.
AGAGTAGTTCCTCCTGTGTTCCTCCTGTGTTGCTCCTTGTGTCCTCAAACTTCCAGTAGATACTACCTGTGTGGTCTAGCCATTGGTAGGCCTAGTTATGTTACAGGTCACTATTGCATAGAAATCACGTGGTAAATTGGTCAATTTCATCATAATAATTCATCCATTGAATAAACACCCATTGATCTTTGGATAATAAAATAAAATGCTCATAGATGTTACAGTCACCTACTTTGGAGCTTAAAGGGATAGTTTGAGATTTGATCAATTAAACCCTTTTCTACTTCCCCAAAGTCAGATGAACCCATGGTTACCATTTGTGTGTCTATGCATCCAGTACGTGCTTTTACACCTGCATTGTTTGCTGTTTGGGGTTTTAGGCTGGGTTTCTGTACAGCACTTTGAGATATCAGCTGATGTACGAAGGGCTATATAAATAAATTTGATTTGATTTGATTTGATATGTAGGAAGTTAGAGGTAGTTTTGGGAGCCACAGTTAATTAGCGTTAGCACACTGACTGTAGAAAAACAGCTTAATTTCCAGAATTTCAGACTATCCCTTTAAGTGACGGACTCAGATTGATCTTGAAAACATTAAGCAACTTTGACTGTGACAAATGTCTGGGACTAATTGGTTTCTTATGAGTGAGTTATCATTTGTTTGTCTCTGTAAATTCACCCACGTGCTTCTGTTTGTCACGTTTCATACAGGAAAGAAGCTCACACATATACACACACACACACACACACACACACACACACACACACACACACACACACACACACACACACACACACACACACACACACACACACACACACACACACACACACACACACACACACACACACACACACTGACACACATACACACACACATACACATACACTGACACAGATACTGATACACACACATACACACACACACACACACACACACACACACACACACACACACACACACTGACACACACACACATACACAGATACTGATACACACACACACACACACACATACACACACACTGACACAGATACTGATACACACACACACACACACACACACACACACACACACACACACACACACACACACACACACACACACACACACACTGACACAGATACTGATACACACACACACAGATACTGATACACACACACACACACACACACACACACACACTGACACACACACACAGACACACACACAGATACTGATACACACACACACACAGATACTGATACACACACACACACACACAGATACTGATACACACACACACATATACTGATACACACACACACACACTGACACAGATACTGACACAGACACTGACACTGACACAGATACTGATACACACACACACACACACACACACACTGACACAGATACTGACACAGATACTGGCACACACACACTGACACAGATACTGACACAGATACTGATACACACACACACACTGACACAGATACTGACACAGATACTGACACAGATACTAATACACACACACTGACACAGATACTGACACAGATACTAATACACACACACTGACACCGATACTGACACAGATACTAATACACACACACTGACACAGATACTGACACAGATACTGACACAGATACTGGCACACACACACTGACACAGATACTGGCACAGATACTGATACAGATACTGACACCGATACTGGCACAGATACTGGCACAGATACTGACACCAATACTGACACAGATACTGACACCAATACTGACACAGATACTGGCACAGATACTGACACAGATACTGGCACAGATACTGACACAGATACTGGCACAGATACTGGCACAGATACTGACACAGATACTGACACTGATACTGACACAGATACTGACACAGATACTGACACAGACACTGACACAGATACTGGCACAGATACTGACACAGATACTGACACAGACACTGACACAGATACTGGCACAGATACTGACACCGATACTAATACACACTGACACAGATACTTAAACCGATACTGACACAGATACTGACACAGATACTGACGCCGATACTAATACACACTGACACAGATACTTAAACCGATACTGATACAGATACTGACACAGATACTGACACCGATACTGACACAGATACTTAAACCGATACTGACACAGATACTGACACAGATACTGACACCAATACTGACACAGATACTGGCACAGATACTGACACAGATACTGGCACAGATACTGACACATATACTGGCACAGATACTGGCACAGATACTGACACAGATACTGACACCAATACTGACACAGATACTGGCACAGATACTGACACAGATACTGACACAGATACTGACACTGATACTGACACAGATACTGACACAGATACTGACACAGACACTGACACAGATACTGGCACAGATACTGACACAGATACTGACACAGACACTGACACAGATACTGGCACAGATACTGACACCGATACTAATACACACTGACACAGATACTTAAACCGATACTGACACAGATACTGACACAGATACTGACACAGATACTGACACCGATACTAATACACACTGACACAGATACTTAAACCGATACTGACACAGATACTGACAAAGATACTGACACAGATACTTAAACCGATACTGATACAGATACTGACACAGATACTGACACAGATACTGACACAGATACTGACACAGATACTTAAACCGATACTGATACAGATACTGACACCGATATTGACACAGATACTGACACAGATACTGACACAGATACTTAAACCGATACTGATACAGATACTGGCACAGATACTGATACAGATACTGACACAGATACTTAAACCGATACTGACACAGATACTGACACAGATACTGACACAGATACTGACACAGATACTGATACAGATACTGATACAGATACTGACACAGATACTGACACAGATACTTAAACCGATACTGACACAGATACTCACACAGATACTGACATAGATACTGACACAAACACCGTCCTTGAGGATAAAAACATAGAGACAGAAAACCTGCAGAAAAAGAAGGAACAGCACATCAGAAATCAGCTCAATGTAATTGAAGAATCTACAGACTCTAACCACTTCTGGGAAAATTGTAAAACACTAAACAAACAATAACACAAATAATGACCTATCCAAAACGGAGATGTATGGGTAAACCACTTCTCCAATCTTTTTGGCTCTATAATAAAAAACTAACAGCAAAAACATATACATGATCAAATACAAATCTTAGAATCAACTATTAAAGACTCCCAGAACCCACTGGATTCTCCAATTACCTTGAATGAACTACAGGACAAAATAAAAACCCTCCAACCCAAAAAGGCCTGAGGGTTGATGGTATCCTCAATGAAATGATCAAATATACAGACAACAAATTCCAATTGGCTATACTAAACTCTTTAACATCCTCAGCTCTGGCATCTTCCCCAATATTTAGAACTGAGGACTGATCACCCCAATCCACAAAACTGGAGACAAATTTGACCCCAATAATTACCGTGGGATATGCGTCAACAGTAACCTTGGAGAAATCATCTGCATTTTCATTAACAGCAGACTCGTACATTTCCTCAGTGAAAACATTGTACTGAGCAAATGTCATATTGGCTTTTTACCAAATTATTGTATGACAGACCACGTATTCACCCTGCACACCATAATTGACAAACAAACAAAACAAAACAAAAGCAAAGTCTTCTCGGACTTTGTTAACTTCAAAAACCCCTTCAACTCAATTTGACATGAGGATCTGCTATAGAAATTGTTGGAAAGTGGTGTTGGGGGAAAAACATACGACATTATAAAATCCATGTACACAAACAACAAGTGTGCTGTTAAAATAGGTAAAAACACACAGACATTTGTAAATGTAAATGTATGTAATGACATTTCTTCCCACAGGGCTGTGGGGTGAGACATGGATGCAGCTTAAGCCCCACCCTCTTCAACATCAACGAATTGGCGCGGGCACTAGAAAAGTCTGCAGCACCCGGCCTCACCCCACTAGAATCTAAAGTCAAGTGTCTACTGTTTTCTGATGATCTGGTGCTTCTGTCAACAACCAAGGAGGGCCTACAGCAGCACCTAAATCTTCTGCACAGATTCTGCCAGACCTGGGCCCTGACCGTAAATCTCAGTAAGACCAAAATAATGGTGTTCCAAAAAAGGTCCAGTTGCCAGGACCACAAATTCAAATTCCATACCAATTACCATACCAATTCCATACCAATTAGGATCTGGCTAAAAATACTTGAATCAGTTATAGAATCCATATGGTTGTGAGGTCTGAGGGTCCACTCACCAACCAAGACTTTACAAAATGGGACAAACACCAAATTGAGACTGCATGCAGAATTCTGCAAAATTATCCTCAGTGTACAACGTACAACACCAAATAATGCATGCAGAGCAGAATTAGGCTGATACCCACTAAGTATCAAAATCCAGAAAAGAGACATTAAATTCTACAACCACCTAAAAGGAAGCGATTCCCAAACCTTCCATAATAAAGCCATCACCTACAGAGAGATGAACCTGGAGACGAGTCCACTAAGCAAGCTGGTCCTGGGGCTCTGTTCACAAACACACCCCACAGAGCACCAGGACAGCAACACAATTAGACCCAAACAAATCATGAGAAAACAATAGTATAATTACTTGACACATTGGAAAGAATTAACAAAAGAACAGAGCAAACTATAATTATATTTGGCCCTAAACAGAGAGTACACAGTGGCAGAATACCTGACCACTGTGACTGACCCAAACTTAAGGAAAGTGTTGACTATGTATAGACTCAGTGAGTGCAGCCTGTGTGGGCAGATTGCCCACACAATGAGGTGGAAACTGAGCTGCACTTCCTAACCTCCTGCCCAATGTATGA
>NC_060177.1:7180793-7235759 GCF_021184085.1 Oncorhynchus gorbuscha
GTTTCATCCATGGTTCTATAGACAGAGCTACCGGGTGGTGCAGGACTTTGTTTCATCCATGGTTCTGTAGACAGAGCTACCGGGTGGTGCAGGACTTTGTTTCATCCATGGTTCTATAGACAGAGCTACCGGGTGGTGCAGGACTTTGTTTCATCCATGGTTCTATAGACAGAGCTACCAGGTGGTGCAGGACTTTGTTTCATCCATGGTTCTATAGACAGAGCTACCGGGTGGTGCAGGACTTTGTTTCATCCATGGTTCTATAGACAGAGCTACCGGGTGGTGCAGGACTTAGTTTCATCCATGGTTCTATAGACAGAGCTACCGGGTGGTGCAGGACTTTGTTTCATCCATGGTTCTATAGACAGAGCTACCGGGTGGTGGAGGACTTTGTTTCATCCATGGTTCTACAGACAGAGCTACCGGGTGGTGCAGGACTTTGTTACATCCATGGTTCTATAGACAGAGCTACCGGGTGGTGGAGGACTTTGTTTCATCCATGGAACTATAGACAGAGCTACCGGGTGGTGCAGGACTTTGTTACATCCATGGTTCTATAGACGGAGCTACCGGGTGGTGGAGGACTTTGTTTCATCCATGGTTCTACAGACAGAGCTACCGGGTGGTGGAGGACTTTGTTTCATCCATGGTTCAATAGACAGAGCTACCGGGTGGTGGAGGACTTTGTTTCATCCATGGTTCTATAGACAGAGCTACCGGGTGGAAGCATGACTTTGTTTCATCCATGGTTCAATAGACAGAGCTACCGGGTGGTGGAGGACTTTGTTTCATCCATGGTTCAATAGACAGAGCTACCGGGTGGTGCAGGACTTTGTTACATCCATGGTTCTACAGACAGAGCTACCGGGTGGTGCAGGACTTTGTTACATCCATGGTTCTATAGACAGAGCTACCGGGTGGTGCAGGACTTTGTTACATCCATGGTTCTATAGACAGAGCTACCGGGTGGAAGCATGACTTTGTTTCATCCATGGTTCTATAGACAGAGCTACCGGGTGGAAGCATGACTTTGTTTTATCCATGGTTCTGTAGACAGAGCTACCGGGTGGTGCAGGACTTTGTTACATCCATGGTTCTATAGACAGAGCTACCGGGTGGAAGCATGACTTTGTTTCATCCATGGTTCTGTAGACAGAGCTACCGGGTGGTGCAGGACTTTGTTTCATCCATGGTTCTATAGACAGAGCTACCGGGTGGAAGCAGGACTTTGTTTCATCCATGGTTCTGTAGACAGAGCTACCGGGTGGTGCAGGACTTTGTTACATCCATGGTTCTATAGACAGAGCTACCGGGTGGTGGAGGACTTTGTTTCATCCATGGTTCTGTAGACAGAGCTACCGGGTGGAAGCATGACTTTGTTTCATCCATGGTTCTATAGACAGAGCTACCGGGTGGTGCAGGACTTTGTTACATCCATGGTTCTATAGACAGAGCTACCGGGTGGAAGCATGACTTTGTTTCATCCATGGTTCTGTAGACAGAGCTACCGGGTGGTGCAGGACTTTGTTACATCCATGGTTCTGTAGACAGAGCTACCGGGTGGTGCAGGACTTTGTTACATCCATGGTTCTGTAGACAGAGCTACCGGGTGGTGGAGGACTTTGTTTCATCCATGGTTCTATAGACAGAGCTACCGGGTGGTGGAGGACTTTGTTACATCCATGGTTCTATAGACAGAGCTACCGGGTGGAAGCATGACTTTGTTTCATCCATGGTTCTGTAGACAGAGCTACCGGGTGGTGCAGGACTTTGTTTCATCCATGGTTCTATAGACAGAGCTACCGGGTGGAAGCAGGACTTTGTTTCATCCATGGTTCTGTAGACAGAGCTACCGGGTGGTGCAGGACTTTGTTACATCCATGGTTCTATAGACAGAGCTACCGGGTGGTGGAGGACTTTGTTTCATCCATGGTTCTGTAGACAGAGCTACCGGGTGGAAGCATGACTTTGTTTCATCCATGGTTCTATAGACAGAGCTACCGGGTGGTGCAGGACTTTGTTACATCCATGGTTCTATAGACAGAGCTACCGGGTGGAAGCATGACTTTGTTTCATCCATGGTTCTGTAGACAGAGCTACCGGGTGGTGCAGGACTTTGTTACATCCATGGTTCTGTAGACAGAGCTACCGGGTGGTGCAGGACTTTGTTACATCCATGGTTCTGTAGACAGAGCTACCGGGTGGTGCAGGACTTTGTTTCAGCCCAACACCACCACTCCTGGTTTGATTTATTTGAAGGTTAATCTAGCAGGTTCGGGACACCCATAACCCCTAATACAATATGGATTTACAATTGAAAATGTCAGAAAAGGACCACTGTAGTCCAGACCGTGATATGGAACCTAGGCCGGGATTCACTCCGATCCACGTTAGATCTGTGTTACAGCGCACTAAACAAGTAAAGGTCATTTCCGATTGAGCCGACTGTACAGAGCGCTGCGCCGTGAGCTGGTCATGGGTGCACCTCAGCCACGCTCATGGTCCTAAACGACATCATAACCGCCATCGATAAGAGACATTACTATGCAGCCGTATTCATCGACCTGGCAAAAGATTTCGACTCTGTCAATCACCACATTCTTGTGGCAGACTCGACAGCCTTGGTTTCTCAAATGACTGCCTCACCTGGTTCACCAATTACTTATGTGATAGAGTTCAGTGTGACAAATCGGAAGGCCTGTTGTCCGGACCTCTGGCAGTCTCTATGGGGGTGCCACAAGGTTCAGTACTCGGGCCGACTCTCTTCTCTGTATACATCAATGATGTTGTTCTTGCTTCTGGTGATTCTCTGATCCACCTCTACGCAGACGACACCATTCTGTATACTTCTGGCCCTTCTTTGGACACTGTGTTAACGAACCTCAAGACGAGCTTCAATGCCATACAACTCTCCTTCCGGGGCCCCCAACTGCTCTTATATGCAAGTAAAACTAAATGCATGCTTTTCACCCGATCACTGCCCGCACCTGCCTGCCCGTCCAGCATCACTACTCTGGACGGTTCTGACTTAGAATACGTGGACAACTACAAATACCTAGGTGTCTGGTTAGACTGTGAACTCTCCTTCCAGACTCACATTAAACATCTCCAAACCAAAATTACATCTACAATCGGCTTCCTATATCGCAAACAAAGCATCCTTCACTCATGCTGCCAATCATACCCTCGTAAAATTTACCATCCTACCGATCCTCGACTTCGGTGATGTCATCTAAAAAATAGCCTCCAACACTCTACTCAACAAATTGGATGCAGTCTATCACAGCGGCATTCATTTTATCACCAAAGCCCCATATATCACCCACCACTGCGACCTGTACGCTCTCGTTGGTTGGCCCTCGCGTCATACTCGTCGCCAAACCCACTGGCTACAGGTTATCTCTGCTAGGTAAAGCCCCGCCTTATCTCAGCTCACTGGTCACCATAGCAGCACCCACTCGTTGCATGCGCTCCAGCAGGTATATCTCACTGGTCATCCCCAAAGCCAATTCCTCATTTGGTCGCCTTTCCTTCCAGTTCTCTGCTGCCAATGACTGGAACGAACTGCAAAAATCACTGAAGCTGGAGACTCATATCTCCCTCACTAACTTTAAGCACCAGCTGTCAGAGCAGCTCACAGATCACTGCACCTGTTCATAGCCCATCTGTATACAGCCCATCTATCTACCTCATCCCCATACTGTATTTATTTATTTTTCTCCTTTTGCACCCCAGTATCTCTACTTGTACATCCATCTTTTGCACATCTACCATTCCAGTGTTTAATTGCCATATTGTAATTACTTCGCCACCATGGCCTATTTAATGCCTTAACTCCCTTATTTGACCTTATTTGCACTCACTGTATGTAGACTTTTTGTTTTCTTTTGTTCTACTGTATTATTGACTGTATGTTTTGTTTATTCCATCTGTAACTCTGTGTTGTTGAATGTGTCGATTGCTATGCTTTATCTTGGCCAGGTCGCAGTTGCAAATGACAACTTGTTCTCAACTAGCTTACCTGGTTAAATAAAGGTGAAATTATTTATTTATTTATTCTTAATTTAATCCAGGCCCTGTTTTCAGGGCAACTATCACTCTCTGCTGCCATCTTGTGGTTGAAGCAATGAACTACATTATTGCCTCGATTTGTCTCATGGCGCATTTGCTCCGATTTCCTTCTCTGCCGTGCATTTTCTATCTACAATAGACTGCGTATTTTCCATTTGCAATAAACGATGGAGAGAAATGACGCATGGTAGAGAGTGATGCTGCATGACCAAGTATAACACATGGATACAGAGACGTAAGTATCCTATGGCTAGCCTGATAAATCCAGGCTATGAGTGACAGGCCTTCCATACTTCTTACTGGGCGTTGTCAGGCAAACATGTATCCAAACAGTGATTTTAGGCGTTGTCATGCACACATGTAACTACTCAGTGATCCCGTGGCTGGCTTTGATGGAGAGTACCCCACTGAGATTATTTCAGAGCCCTAAGGACATGATGACATGGGGGTGCCACACACACGCGTGCGCCCCGGGGCAGGAAGGGGGAGATAAATGAGACGAAGTGGCTTAGCCAAACAGAACAGCCTCGGGGGTAGATCTTCAACCCGGGCTAACATTAGCATGTTTATAGAGGTTGAATGTGTTTGTTTACATTCCACTGCCCCTGGAATCACCTTTTGATGAAACCTATTAAGAACAAAGGGCCTTGGAAGAAGTCAATGCTCTGTGATGAAGTCGAGCATATGAATGCTAACGTTGTGCTCACATCGTTGTGTACCAAACAACCCTGGTTTTCATTTCATGTTGTTGTTGGGGACACCTCAGTGTCAGAAAGCCTGTGTTTAGAGTCATTCCATGTTGTTGTTGGGGACACCTCAGTGTCAGAAAGCCTGTGTTTAGAGTCATTCCATGTTGTTGTTGGGGACACCTCAGTGTCAGAAAGCCTGTGTTTAGAGTCATTCCATGTTGTTGTTGGGGACACCTCAGTGTCAGAAAGCCTGTGTTTCTAACATTTGTTTGACAACGACCGACACAACAAGGACCAAACACCGGTTTACCAAAATTATTTTCTAAATGACATCTGCATTTGCTCAACTTTGGCAATATAATAAGGTCTCATATCTAAGAACAAAATTCTATGTTGCAGAAAAACAAGATATTCCATTATATGACAATAGGTGTGTAGGCTTGTCGTATTTACTGAGAATACAAACAATAACAATGTTCTCAGTCATTTTTCACAACCGCTGAAATGACAACGGGTTGCCCAGGGACGTTATTAGCATAGTGTAGAGGGTGTGTGAATAGGAGAAATGATACAAAGCACAGAGAGAATCAATGGGATGTGGCCAGATGTTGTGTCATCTATGCATGTAATATCTCAGAGGGACCAACGGCTTTATGGATGTAATATCTCAGAGGGACCAACGGCTTTATGGATGTAATATCTCAGAGGGACCAAAGGCTATAGATGATAGAAATACAGATGTTGTGTCATCTATGCATGAGGTGTCATATATGGATGTAATATCTCAGAGGGACCAAAGGCTATAGATCATAGAAATACAGATGTTGTGTCATCTATGCATGTAATATCTCAGAGGGACCAAAGGCTATAGATGATAGAAATACATATGTTGTGTCATCTATGCATGTAATATCTCAGAGGGACCAAAGGCTATAGATGATAGAAATACAGATGTTGTGTCATCTATGCATGTGATATCTCAGAGGGACCAAAGGCTATAGATGATAGAAATACAGATGTTGTGTCATCTATGCATGTAATATCTCAGAGGGACCAAAGGCTATAGATGATAGAAATACAGATGTTGTGTCATCTATGCATGTGATATCTCAGAGGGACCAAAAGCTATAGATGATAGAAATACAGATGTTGTGTCATCTATGCATGTAATATCTCAGAGGGACCAAAGGCTATAGATGATAGAAATACAGATGTTGTGTCATCTATGCATGTAATATCTCAGAGGGACCAAAGGCTATAGATGATAGAAATACAGATGTTGTGTCATCTATGCATGTAATATCTCAGAGGGACCAAAGGCTATAGATCATAGAAATACAGATGTTGTGTCATCTATGCGTGTGATATCTCAGAGGGACCAAAGGCTATAGATGATAGAAATACAGATGTTGTGTCATCTATGCATGTAATATCTCAGAGGGACCAAAGGCTATAGATCATAGAAATACAGATGTTGTGTCATCTATGCATGTAATATCTCAGAGGGACCAAAGGCTTTAGATCATAGAAATACAGATGTTGTGTCATCTATGCATGTAATATCTCAGAGGGACCAAAGGCTATAGATGATAGAAATACAGATGTTGTGTCATATATGGATGTAATATCTCAGAGGGACCAAAGGCTTTAGATCATAGAAATACAGATGTTGTGTCATATATGGATGTAATATCTCAGAGGGACCAAAGGCTTTAGATCATAGAAATACAGATGTTGTGTAATCTATGGATGTAATATCTCAGAGGGACCAAAGGCTTTAGATCATAGAAATACAGATGTTGTGTCATATATGGATGTAATATCTCAGAGGGACCAAAGGCTTTATGGATGTAATATCTCAGAGGGACCAAAGGCTTTAGATCATAGAAATACAGATGAGGTGTCATCTATGCATGTAATATCTCAGAGGGACCAACGGCTTTAGATCATAGAAATGCAGATGTTGTGTCATCTATGCATGTGATATCTCAGAGGGACCAACTGCTTTAGATCATAGAAATGCAGATGTTGTGTCATCTATGCATGTGATATCTCAGAGGGACCAAAGGCTATAGATGATAGAAATACAGATGTTGTGTCATCTATGCATGTAATATCTCAGAGGGACCAAAGGCTTTAGATCATAGAAATACAGATGTTGTGTCATCTATGCATGTAATATCTCAGAGGGACCAAAGGCTATAGATGATAGAAATACAGATGTTGTGTCATATATGGATGTAATATCTCAGAGGGACCAAAGGCTTTAGATCATAGAAATACAGATGTTGTGTCATATATGGATGTAATATCTCAGAGGGACCAAAGGCTTTAGATCATAGAAATACAGATGTTGTGTAATCTATGGATGTAATATCTCAGAGGGACCAAAGGCTTTAGATCATAGAAATACAGATGTTGTGTCATATATGGATGTAATATCTCAGAGGGACCAAAGGCTTTATGGATGTAATATCTCAGAGGGACCAAAGGCTTTATGGATGTAATATCTCAGAGGGACCAAAGGCTTTAGATCATAGAAATACAGATGAGGTGTCATCTATGCATGTAATATCTCAGAGGGACCAACGGCTTTAGATCATAGAAATGCAGATGTTGTGTCATCTATGGATGTGATATCTCAGAGGGACCAAAGGCTTTAGATCATAGAAATACAGATGTTGTGTCATCTATGCATGTAATATCTCAGAGGGACCAACGGCTTTAGATCATAGAAATACAGATGTTGTGTCATCTATGCATGTAATATCTCAGAGGGACCAACGGCTTTAGATCATAGAAATACAGATGTTGTGTCATCTATGCATGTAATATCTCAGAGGGACCAACGGCTTTAGATCATAGAAATACAGATGTTGTGTCATCTATGCATGTAATATCTCAGAGGGACCAACGGCTTTAGATCATAGAAATACAGATGTGGGATTATTATTATTATACATGATATGACATTCAATTATGTTTATGGTGCAGAGAGGGACTTTTACAGAAGGTGAGGAGCCTGGAACTGCTTCTCAAACTGTCTTGTTTTTGTGTTGGCTGAATGTACCTTGGTCTAGTTAGAGTCTAAAGACCATTAAGGTAGAACCAGAAAGTGCTAATGGTTCAAAATGGTAAATATTTCCTTACTGCAGCGTTTCCCTGATCCGGGGACCCCGAGAGGTGCAGCATTTTGTTTTTGCCTTAGCACTTAGTTCTAATACAGCGGTAATGTCTGTTTTTAGACAAATACATACATTTTAACAATTGCAGCAATGAATGAATGACTTGTGCTGGGGACTTTAAGGAAGCTAAACAATCATTTTAAACCTGTAAACAAACTGTCTTATCTATAACCTACTGAGACTACATGACAGAGGAAAATGTATTTTTAAACAGCAACCTTTCAAGAACGCATGTTGAGAGCTGCAGTATCCTACTTTAGCCACTGGGCGGCGCTAGATGACCTCTCTTGTTGACACCACTGCAACTCCAGAGGACATAAACACAAAGCAAACTGAACGAGAAAAGGCATGTGTTGTTATAAAATAAAATGTCTCCCACTTAAATGTTTGATTATTGATGATATCAGCTATCACAAAATGGAGGAATTGGAAAATACAGTTTTGATCAATACAGATTGGAGCAATTCATTTCTAACATATTATAATCATATATTTACACCAGATTATAACCTAGGCCTATTCATTATAAAACGATGTCTCTTCCTCTGTGTTCTGACTGAGAAAACTATGTTTATTCCAAAAAATTATGAGGAATATCTAATGGTGTTTTTCCACAGTATAAATTGCTTATTTAAACTAGGAGATTGAAAAATCATTGGACTATACAAAAATAAGTACAATTTAACAGTGATACATTCAACGCTGGCTTCCTGGTTTTATTTGAGTGACAGTAAAATGCAACATGAAAACCATAAACAGCAGCCATATAGGGTAAGTCTCTGTGTTGGAGGCGTGCCCCATTAAAATACCTAACATATGACTGCTCCAGTTGTTGCGCAACAGAACAACACATTTTTTTCTGTCAATCATTTATCTAGGCAGGTCAGTTAAGAACACATTCGTATTTACAATGACAGCCTACCAGGGAACAGTGGGTTAACTGCCTTGTTCAGGGGCAAAACAACACATTTTTATATTGTCAACTCGGGGATTTGACCCAGGTACCCAATGCTCTAAACACAAGGCTACCTGCCACCCCAAATAGATAAAAGGTGACAACATCTCTTTCCTGACCACTATCAGTAACAGTGCTCTGTCCTACTCTATCCTAAACAACAGGAAATGATCCCGCCACTCTGTCCTCGCCCGTATTGACCGACAGTCATGTTGGACATGAGTCATGTTATAGTTGGGAGTGCGTGGTCAGCAGGACCATACATGGGGCTCTGTAGGGCTCTGTAGGGCTCTGTAGGGCTCTGTAGATCTCTGTAAGGCTCTGTAGATCTCTGTAGGGCTCTGTAGATCTCTGTAAGGCTCTGTAGGACTCTGTAGATCTCTGTAAGGCTCTGTGGGGATATGTAGGGCTCTGTAGGACTGTAGATCTCTGTAAGGCTCTGTAGGACTCTGTAGATCTCTGTAAGGCTCTGTAGATCTCTGTAGGGCTCTGTAGATCTCTGTAAGGCTCTGTAGGACTCTGTAGATCTCTGTAAGGCTCTGTGGGGATATGTAGGGCTCTGTAGGACTCTGTAGATCTCTGTAAGGCTCTGTAGGACTCTGTAGATCTCTGTAAGGCTCTGTAGGACTCTGTAGATCTCTGTAAGGCTCTGTAGATCTCTGTAAGGCTCTGTAGATCTCTGTAAGGCTCTGTAGGGCTCTGTAGATCTCTGTAAGGCTCTGTAGGGCTCTGTAGATCTCTGTAAGGCTCTGTAGATCTCTGTAAGGCTCTGTAGATCTCTGTAAGGCTCTGTAGGACTCTGTAGATCTCTGTAAGGCTCTGTAGATCTCTGTAGATCTCTGTAAGGCTCGGTAGATCTCTGTAAGGCTCTGTAGGACTCTGTAGATCTCTGTAAGGCTCTGTGGGGATATGTAGGGCTCTGTAGGACTCTGTAGATCTCTGTAAGGCTCTCTGGGGCTCTGTAGGGCTCTGTAGATCTCTGTAGGGATATGTAGGGATATGTGGGGCTCTGTAGGACTCTGTAGATCTCTGTAAGGCTCTGTGGGGCTCTGTAGGGCTCTGTAGATCTCTATAAGGCTTTGTAGGGCTCTGTATGGCTATGTGGGACTCTGTAGGGCTCTGTAGGACTCGGCAAGGCTCTGTAGATATCTGTAGGGCTCTGTAGGACTCCATAGCTGTGTGTGTGTGTGTGTGTGTGTGTGTGTGTGTGTGTGTGTGTGTGTGTGTGTGTGTGTGTGTGTGTGTGTGTGTGTGTGTGTGTGTGTGTGTGTGTGTGTGTGTGTGTGTGTGTGTGTGTGTGTGTGTGTGTGTGTGTGTGTGTGTGTGTGTTTAACTTGTCTGTCTGACTCAGGTGAACTTCACCTCACCCACAACACATACAGTACTCCAGAACGGTCCTGTCAGCAGACTGAGATGAGCTCTGAGGAGACAGACTGAGACATCCTGCTCTAAAACAACACTGTGTTGCTGTGTGTGTATGACAGTACATAGTATGTGGATGTTGTGTACAGTCTAACAACTAAAAGGTTAGGACACTGTTTACCTGGCAAGATGATGATTGAACGAGGTAACTGATCGTTGATGATTGATTATTTTACCTACGTATAATAACCTAAATGTTCCCATTCTTACTGCATACTTAATAGGTCAATATCACATGATATAGGACCAACCACCAAACCAATAGAAGCAATACATTTTCTGGAAGTTTCGTAATACTTTTGGTTCTGCAAACTGCTCAAGGCTTTACGCCGGCCCATTAGAGTACATTTACCCCCCAACTATTGTTATGAGTATTCATAGCCCTACACACCAAATTGCGCAACACTGTAAGTTTACAAAGATTTGTTAGTCAAGAAGTATAAATGAAGTATTTCTTCCTGTACTGGAATGGATCAAGTGGTGTAAACGATGAGTCAGTCACACCATCCTCATTATGCAGAGGTAAAGAGACTCCTTACTGAAATAAACAGAGAGAGAGGAGGGAGTGAACGACCTTGAGGCCCAGGAGAAATAAGTGGGTGTTACACCATGTGCTGCCTCAGACGTGGAGCTGTCAGATGCTGTCGAGAGATGGATGGCTTTTAGAGGGAGAAAACATCATGTCATAGTATTGCCAAGGAGATTTGTGAAGACACTGCTTGACAGCTCTCAACAGTTCGCCCTGAGCCCCATCATGTCAGAAACGGACTGGAAGAACAAGCTGTGGTGTCTCATACAGGTAGCTCATAAGCATACAAACACACACACACCAACGCAGACACACACACAGACACACACATACAAACACAGACACACACACACAAACACAGACACACAAACACACACACACACACACACACACATACAAACACACACACACCAACACAGACACACACACAGACACACAAACACACACAGCACATGACAGAAAACACACCCACAATAACACTAGCGTCAGCATCAACAACCTGAGATGGGGGTCAATGATCAACTGTTGGCATGGTAATATCACTGATGTTAACTACGTTAGATACTAAACTGTTCACTATGAACCTTCCTGAACACTGAGATAACATCTCTAAAATCTATTTCACCCTACATTAAAACTGTTCACTATGAAACTTCCTGAACACTGAGATAACATCTCTAAAATCTATTTCACCCTACATTAAAACTGTTCACAATGAACCTTCCTGAACACTGAGATAACATCTCTAAAATCTATTTCACGCTACATTAAAACTGTTCACTATGAACCTTCCTGAACACTGAGATAACATCTCTAAAATCTATTTCACCCTACATTAAAACTGTTCACTATAAACCTTCCTGAACACTGAGATAACATCTCTAAAATCTATTTCACGCTACATTAAAACTGTTCACTATGAACCTTCCTGAACACTGAGATAACATCTCTAAAATCTATTTCACGCTACATTAAAACTGTTCACTATGAAACTTCCTGAACACTGAGATAACATCTCTAAAATCTATTTCACGCTACATTAAAACTGTTCATTAAAAACTTCACTATGAAACTTCCTGAACACTGAGATAACATCTCTAAAATCTATTTCACCCTACATTAAAACTGTTCACTATGAACCTTCCTGAACACTGAGATAACATCTCTAAAATCTATTTCACCCTACATTAAAACTGTTCACTATGAACCTTCCTGAACACTGAGATAACCTCTCTAAAATCTATTTCACCCTACATTAAAACTGTTCACTATGAACCTTCCTGAACACTGAGATAACATCTCTAAAATCTATTTCACCCTACATTAAAACTGTTCACTATGAAACTTCCTGAACACTGAGATAACATCTCTAAAATCTATTACACCCTACATTAAAACTGTTCACTATGAACCTTCCTGAACACTGAGATAACATCTCTAAAATCTATTTCACCCTACATTAAAACTGTTCACTATGAAACTTCCTGAACACTGAGATAACATCTCTAAAATCTATTTTACCCTACATTGTTTAGTTACATGACGACAAAAGCGCTCTGGTTGTTGGAAACCGGTTTTGGGCCTTTAGGGCCTTTGATTCTGCTGAAGGCTTCAGTGTTTTATTTGACAAGTAATGAAAGTTTTACTATATTTTGTCATTTGAAATGGAATAATGATGAAGTTAAGTACTATACTTTTAGTTTAGTTGTTTGCAGCACAAACTTGATGTGATGTGTAAGCAAGCGATGTACACCAGAACAAAGTGGGTTTATCAGGTTCGCTCCAGTGTTTTCATCTTATCAGAGCAGCAGCACAGACCCAGCTTCCTTTTATTCTGCCGTCTCATCCTGCTCTGGGACACCAGCTGACATAACACACACACACCCGCCCCATCCTCATCCCCAAGTGTCCCCAGAGTCCAGTCCACCACAATGCCATTATCGTCCATCGGATTGTACATGGTCATTACCCATTCAGCTCTGCCGACGTGCCTTTTGTGCTGGGTAATTCTTCACAGCATCCCCCTACCCTGCTCCCACCCCATCCCGCTCCCGTCTACTGCAGCCCATCTGTTTAGCCCATCCCCCATATCCATCCCCATCCACCCCACACTCCAAACCCAAGCAGCTGTCTTGGCCGTCCCAGTCCCGGAGGGCATGAACAGGTGCCAGGCCTAGTGTGGGACGGCTACATGAGACACACGGTAGAGCAGTCTCTGTCTGTCTGTCTGTCTGTCTGTCTGTCTGTCTGTCTGTCTGTCTGTCTGTCTGTCTGTCTGTCTGTCTGTCTGTCTGTCTGTCTGTCTGTCTGTCTGTCTGTCTGTCTGTCTGTCTGTCTGTCTGTCTCTCTCTCTCTCTCTCTCTCTCTCTCTCTCTCTGTCTCTGTCTCTGTCTCTGTCTCTGTCTCTGTCTCTCTCTGTCTCTCACACACACACATCACACACACATCACACAGTGAGTGCTGGGAGAAAGTAGGTGCTCTTATTATTGTCTATGCTGTCTCTAGCTGCAGGCAGCCTGGTTGTAACCACAGACTCGGAGGTGTTGCTGCTTCACTGCAAAACAAAGAGGGCCTGCAACTGACTCCTGTGGGATCCCCTTAAACACTTACTACAGATAAAAACACGTTTCTGGATGGTATGAGTTGTCGCTTATTTATTTCAGACATAATCCATGTAATCAGGATAACTGATAACACAAAGATAATATTAAACAGATGTTATACTTAAAGGTTCAATCTGCAGTTCAAACAAGTGGCACACCCCACCACTGATTTGGTAAAGAGCTGAGGGATGAGTCTGGAGGATTGGAATCACTCTCAAATTCATAGACAAAGTTATCGACTGACCTTCCATGAGATCCTAATGACAGTTTCAACCATGTTTTAAGACTGTAGAGTGTTTGTTTACAATTACATTATTTACCAACAAAGAAGTCAAAAATAAGCTTATATTCTGATGGGCTAGACAATTCATCTAGGCTCATAAGACATTTATACATTCTAATCTTCAAGAATCAATGGACGTATATCATGAATTTAAAAGTCCAAAAAAGGATGTAGCAATTGCAGATTTCCCCTTTAAGAAGAAGAAGTCCAACAGACTTACTGTGGAACTGGCTGTTATGTTGATAGAATTGTATTTCTTAAAGGTTGGGAGGATCTTTTGACCGCAGGTTTGAAGGAAGAGGAGGACACGACATTACCGTCTCATGGAAATAGATCCAAGAGAAAGAGGCTGTCGTGCTGAGCTTTAAGGGAGCTGTGTTTTTACAACAGGCTGTGCAGTGTGTTAAGGGAGGAAGACAAGTTGGACGCTGGTCAATGCGCCAGTACACACACACACACTAAAATAGCAACAGCGGGTCAATGTTACTATTCTCGGAAGACTGTGAACTGTCAATTGTTGGATTGATCAACGGTTGGAGCTTGGAGGAGATGAATCTGCACACGGACAGTTCTTTCTTTTTCTGATTCTAAGGCAAAAGTACAGACGACTGGTACAGTGATGAAGCTAATAGATATGACTACAGAAAATGACAGTGGGCAGAATATAGCAAACGATTTGAAACACTTCCACCTTGAGAAATCACTAATCCTCTCAGCAGTGCTGCTACTGACAGACTGAACCAGTCCAAAGTTTGGACCCACCTACTCATTCAAGGGTTTTTCTTTATTTTTACTATTTTCTACCTTGTAGAATAATAACACATATGGAATCATGTAGTAACCAAAAAAGTGTTTAACACATCAAAATAGATTTTATATTTGAGATTCTTCAAAGTAGCCACCCCTTGCCGTAATTGTGTACATGTAGGTAGAGTTATTAAAGTGACTATGCGTAGATAATAACAGAGAGTAGCAGCAGTGAGGTGGGGGTTGGGGGGGGTTGTTCAGGAGTCTTATGGCTTGGGGGTGGAAGCTGGTTAGAAGCCTCTTGGACCTAGACTTGGTGCTCTGGTACCGCTTCTCATGCGGTAGCAGAGAAAACAGTCTATGACTGGGGTGGCTGGAGTCTGACAATTTTTAGGGCCTTCCTCTGACACCGCATGGTATAGAGGTCCTGGATGGCAGGAAGCTTGGCCCAGGTGATGTACTGGGCCGTACGCACTTCCGTCTGTAGTACCTTGTGGTCGGAGGCCGAGCAATTACCATACCAGGCGGTGATGCAACCCGTCAGGATGCTCTCGATGGTGCAGCTGTAAAACCTTTTGAGGATCTGAGGACCCATGCCAAATCTCCTGAGGGGGAATAGGTTTTGTTGTGCCCTCTTCATGACTGTCTTGGTGTGTTTGGACCATGTTAGTTTGTTGGTGATGTGGACACCAAGGAATTTGAAGCTCTCAACCTGCCCCACTACAGCCCCGTCGATGAGAATGGGGGCGTGCTCGGACCTCCTTTTCCTGTAGTCTACAATCATCTTCTTTGTCTTGATCACGTTGAGGGAGAGGTTGTTGTCGTGGCACCACACGACCAGGTCTCTGACCTCCTCCCTATAGGCTGTCTCATCGTTGTCGGTGATCAGGCCTACCACTGTTGTGTCATCAGCAAACTTAATGATTGTGTTGGAGTCGTGCATAGCTGTGCAGTAATGAATGAACAGGGAGTACAGGAGGGGACTGAGCACGCATCCCTGAGGGGCCCCCGTGTTGAGGATCAGCATGGCGGATGTGTTGTTACCTACCCTCACCACCTGGGGGCGTCTCGTCAGGAAGTCCAGGATCCAGTTACAGAGGGAGGTGTTTAGACCCAAGGTCCTTAGTTTAGTGATGAGCTTTGTGGACACTATGGTGTTGAACGCTGAGCTGTAGTCAATGAACAGCATTCTCATGTAGGTGTTCCTTTAGTCCACGTGGAAAAGGGTAGTGTGGAGTGCAATAGAGATGGCATCATCTCTGGATGATGGCATCATCTCTCTGCGGTATGCAAATTGGAGTGGATCTAGGGTTTCTGGGATAATGTTGTTGTTGTGAGCCATGACCAGCCTTTCAAAGCATTTCATGGCTACAGATGTGAGTGTTACGGGTCGGTAGTCATTTAGGCAGGTTACCTTAGTGTTCTTGGGCACAGGGACTATGGTAGTCTGCTTGAAACATGTTGGTATTACAGACTCAGACAGGGAGAGGTTGAAAATGTATGTGAAGACACTTGCCAGTTGGTCAGCGCATGCTCGGAGTACACGTCCTGGTAATCCGTCTGGCCCAGAGGCCTTGTGAATGTTGACCTGTTTAATGGTCTTACTCACATTAACTGTGGAGATGGTGGTCACACAGTCGTACAGAACAGCTGATGCTCTCATGCTTGTTTCAGTGTTACTTGCCTCGAAGCGAGCATAGAAGTTATTTAGCTCGACAAGTAGGCTTGTGTCACTGGGCAGCTCTCGGCTGTGCTTCCCTTTGTAGTCTGTAATAGTTTCCAAGCCTTGCCACATCCGACGAGCATCGGAGCCAGTGTAGTACGATTCGATCTTAGTCCTATATTCCCACTCTGCCTGTTTGATGGTTCGTTGGCTGGCATAGCGGGATTTCTTATAAGCTTCCGGGTGAGAGTCCCGCTCCAGAAGATAAGTTCAGAGGATAAGTTCATCAGAGTTACCAGCCTCAGGAATTGCAGCCCAAAGAAATGCTTCACAGAGTTCAAGTAACAGACCCATCTCAAAATCAACTATTCAAAGGAGACTGCGTGAATCAGACCTTCATGGACAAATTGCTGCAAAGAAACCACTACTAAAGGACACCAATAAGAAGAAGAGACTTGCTTGGACCAAGAAACACGAGCAATGGACATTAGACCGGTGGAAATCTGTTGTTTGGTCTGAAGAGCCCAAATTTGCGAGTTTTGGTTCCGACTTTGTGAGACGCAGAGTAGGGGATTTCCGCATGTGTGGTTCACACCGTGAAGCATGGAGGAGGAGGTGTGGGGGTGCTTTGCTGGTGACAGTGTCAGTGATTTATTTAGAATTCAAGTCACAGTTAACCAGCATGGCTACCACAGCCATCCGATCTGGTTTGCGCTTAGTGGGACTATCATTTGTTTTTCAACAGGACATTGACCCAACACACCTCCATGCTGTGTAAGGGCTATTCTTCAAGAAGGAGAGTGATGGAGTGCTGCATCAGATGACCAGGTCTCCACAATCACTCGACCTCAACCCAATTGAGATGGTTTGGGATGAGTTGGAGCGCAGAGTGAAGGAAAAGCAGCCAACAAGTGCTCAGCATATGTGGGAACTCCTTCAAGACTGTTGGAAAAGCATTCCTCATTAAGCTTGTTGAGAGAATGCCAAGAGTGTGCAAAGCTGTCATCAAGGCAAAGTGTAGCCACTTTGAAGAATCTAAAATATGAAATATCATTAATTTGCTTACTTTATGATTCCATATGTGTTATTTCATTTATTCTACAATGTAGAAAATAGTAGAAATAAAAATAAATGAGTAGGTGTGTCCACCGTTTAGGCTGGCACTGTGTATATCTGTATACAGTTGAAGTCTGGTTCATCCTTGGGAGCAATTTTCAAATGCCTGAAGGTACCACATTCATCTGTACAAACAATAGTATGGAAGTATTAACACCATGGGACTACGCAGCTGTCGGACCACGCAGCTGTCATACCGCTCAGGAAGGAGATGCGATCTTTCTCCTAGAGATTAACGTACTTTGGTGCGAAAAGTGCAAATCAATCCCAGAACAACAGCAAAGGACCTTGTGAAGATGCTGGAGGAAACAGGTACAAAAGTATCTATATCCACAATAAAACAAGTCCTATATCGACATAACCTGAAAGGCCGCTCAGCAAGGAAGAAGCCACTGCTGCAAATCCGGCATAAAAAAGCTGGACCAGGGTTTGCAGCTGCACATGGGAACAAAGATCGTACTTTTTGGAGAAATGTCCTCTGGTCTGTCGAAACAAAAATAGAACTGTTTGGCAATAATGACCATCATTATCTTTGGAGGAAAAAGGGGGAGGCTTGCAAGCCGAAGAACACCATCCTAACCGTGAAGCACGGGGGTGGCAGCATCATGTTGTGGGGGTGTTTTGTTGCAGGAGGGACTGGTGCACTTCACAAAATACATGGCATCATGAGGCAGGAAAATGGTGTGGATATATTGAAGCAACATCTTAAGACATTAGTCAGGAAGTTAAAGCTTGGTCGCAAATGGGTCTTCCAAATGGACAATGACCCCAAGCATACTTCCAAAGTTGTGGCAAAATAACTTAAGGACAACAAAGTCAAGGGATTGGAGTGGCCTGACCTCAATCCTATAGAACATTTGTGGGCAGAATTTAAAAAGAGTGTGCGAGTGTAATGACATTCGTCTGTTGTATGAAGAGAGTCAGACCGAAATGCAGCGTGTAGGTTACTCATGACTTTAATGAAGATAAATGCGGTACATGAAATAACTGTATAAGAAAACAACAAACGGAAGGTGAACTAATTACAGCCTATCTGGTGACTAACACAGAGACAGGTACAATCACCCACAAAATACAACGCGCACTCAGGCTACCTAAATACGGTTCCCAATCCGAGACAACGAGAATCACCTGACTCCAATTGGGAATCGCCTCAGGCAGCCAAGCCTAACTAGACACACCCCTAATCATACACAATCCCAATTAATACAAACCCCAATACGAAACACAACATGTAAACCCATGTCACACCCTGGCCTACCCAAATATATACCAAAAACACAAAATACAATGACCAAGGCGTGACAGCGAGCAAGGAGGCATACAAGCCTGACTCAGTTACACCAGCTCTGTCAGGAGGAATGGGCCAAAATTCACACAACTTCTTTTAGGAAACTTGTGGAAGGCTACCCGAAACATTTGACCCAAGTTAAACAATTTAAAGGCAATGCTACCAAATACTAATTGAGTGTATGTAAACTTCTGACCCACTGGGAATGTGATGAAAGAAATAAAAGCTGAAATAAATCATTCTCTCTACTATTATTCTGACATTTCACGTTCTTAAAATAAAGTGGTGATCTTAACTGACCTAAGACAGGGAATTTTTACTAGGATTAAATGTCAGGAATTGTGAAAAACGGAGTTTAAATGTTATTTGGCTAAGGTGTATGTAAACTTCTGACTTCAACTGTGTATCTGAACCTCGTGACCCCGCTCTCTGACTATTCTACACCCTTCACATGTGCGGGTGTTTGTGCTTGTACGTGCGTGTGTGCGTGTGTGTGCATATGTGTGTGCATGTGTGTGTGTGCGTGTGTGAGTACTGCCCATTAAATGTTAAATGTATCTTGCTTGAGCTAGGGTTATGTTAGCCTGGCCTCGACAAGCTGGGGCAGGTTGTGTGCATGCCTGCCTTCACCATACTAAAAGGAGAGAAACAACTGCAGGAGGCTGGGAGAAAGGAGAGATACTACTACTGGAGGCTGGGAGAAAGGAGAGATACTACTACTGGAGGCTGGGAGAAAGGAGAGATAGTACTGCTGGAGGCTGGGAGAAAGGAGAGATAGTACTGCTGGAGGCTGGGAGAAAGGAGAGATACTACTACTGGAGGATGGGAGAAAGGAGAGATACTACTGCTGGAGGCTGGTAGAAAGGAGAGAAACTACTGCTGGAGGCTGGGAGAAAGGAGAGATACTACTACTGGAGGCTGGTAGAAAGGAGAGATACTACTGCTGGAGGCTGGGAGAAAGGAGAGATACTACTACTGGAGGCTGGGAGAAAGGAGAGATACTACTACTGCTGGAGGCTGGGAGAAGGGAGAGAAACTACTGCTGGAGGCTTGGAGAAAGGAGAGATACTACTACTGCTGGAGGCTGGGAGAAAGGAGAGATACTACTACTGGAGGCTGGGAGAAAGGAGAGATACTACTACTGGAGGCTGGGAGAAGGAGAGATACTACTGCTGGAGGCTGGGAGAAAGGAGAGATACTACTACTGCTGGAGGCTGGGAGAAAGGTGAAATACTACTACTGCTGGAGGCTGGGAGAAAGGAGAGATACTACTGCTGGAGGCTGGTTGAAAGGAGAAATACTAATGCTGGAGACTGGGAGAAAGGAGAGAAACTACTACAGGAGGCTGGTAGAAAGGAGAGAAACTACTGCTGGAGGCTGGGAGAAGGGAGAGAAACTACTGCTTGAGGCTTGGAGAAAGGAGAGATACTACTACTGCTGGAGGCTGGGAGAAAGGAGAGATACTACTACTGGAGGCTGGGAGAAAGGAGAGATACTACTGCTGGAGGCTGGGAGAAAGGAGAGATACTACTACTGCTGGAGGCTGGGAGAAAGGTGAAATACTACTACTGCTGGAGGCTGGGAGAAAGTAGAGATACTACTGCTGGAGGTTGGTTGAAAGGAGAGATACAAATGCTGGAGACTGGGAGAAAGGAGAGATACTAATGCTGGAGAATGGGAGAAAGGAGAGAAACTACTGCTGGAGGCTGGGAGAAAGGAGAGATACTACTACTGGAGGCTGGGAGAAAGGAGAGATACTACTGCTGGAGGCTGGGAGAAAGGAGAGATACTACTGCTGGAGGCTGGGAGAAAGGAGACATACTACTGCTGGAGGCTGGGAGAAAGGAGAGATACTACTGCTGGAGGCTGGGAGAAAGGAGAGATACTACTGCTGGAGGCTGGGAGAAAGGAGAGATACTACTGCTGGAGGCTGGAAGAAAGGAGCGATACTACTGCTGGAGGCTGGGAGAAAGGAGAGATACTACTACTGCTGGAGGCTGGGAGAAAGAAGAGATACTACTACTGCTGGAGGCTGGGAGAAAGGTGAAATACTACTACTGCTGGAGGCTGGGAGAAAGGAGAGATACTACTGCTGGAGGCTGGTTGAAAGGAGAGATACTAATGCTGGAGACTGGGAGAAAGGAGAGATAATACTGCTGGAGGCTGGGAGAAAGGAGAGATACTACTGCTGGAGGCTGGTTGAAAGGAGAGATACTACTACTACTGGAGGCTGGGAGAAAGGAGAGATAATACTGCTGGAGGCTGGGAGAATAGAGAGATACTACTGCTGGAGGCTGGGAGAAAGGAGAGATACTACTACTGGAGGCTGGGAGAAAGGAGAGATACTACTACTGGAGGCTGGGAGAAAGGAGAGATACTACTGCTGGAGGCTGGGAGAAAGGAGAGATACTATCGTAAAG
This sequence comes from Oncorhynchus gorbuscha, assembly GCF_021184085.1. NCBI lineage: Eukaryota > Metazoa > Chordata > Actinopteri > Salmoniformes > Salmonidae > Oncorhynchus > Oncorhynchus gorbuscha. Next base: position 7,201,768 of record NC_060177.1, read on the forward strand.
TCCATACCAGTGTGATGCATTACATGCTCAGTCTACACTGGTAAATCCCCGTCTCTACCCCTCCCCCCATTATCCTAAACACAATAACAACACTATACTACAGACCTACTCTCCTATCTCTCTCTACACCCCCCCCCCCCACACACACAATATCAACACTATACTGTAGACCAGGGGTGTCAAAGTCAAATGGACGGAGGGCCAAATAAAAAATTTAGCTACAAGCCGAGGGCCGGACTGTTCGAATGTTCATTGAAAATTTTTTAAATGACGCATATAGTCTAGTGAACCTAATTGAACCTACTGAAAACCTAACAAATATATTCCAATATGATCAGATAAATAAAGCAATATTTTCTTATGGCTCTGTCAGTAATCTTTAATTTTCAACAGACACAAAAGACAAATTTCCTTTATATAAAAATCCCCATAACATGAACATTAAATGAAAGAAACCGGTATTCAAGGCACCATCAGTAGCCTATATTTTCTATTTTAGCAAAAGTGGGCTAAATTTACTTCAAAGAAAAAAACAATAATAGCAATTTTCTATCATCCACTCAACTTGGTTTTAAATGCCTTCACTGTACTGTACATATCAGAGATGACACGATCCCGACCCTGCAGCTGCAAGTTCATTGCATTCAGATGACTCGTAATGTCACACAGAAAAGCCATTTCACACAGAAACATTTCGTCTCGGAGTTGTGTTGTGTCTTTCCCTTTGCTGTCCAAGAACAGACAAATCTCTTCACGAAGCTCGAAACATCTTTGAAGCACCTTTCCCTGGCTTAGCCATCGCACCTCTGTGTGATAAGGCAAATCACCATGCTCCGTTTCTAACTCCGTCAGAAATGCCTTGAACTGGCGGTGATTCAAACCTTTGGCTCTGATAAAGTTAACTGTGCGCGTGATGATGCTCATTACATGCTCCATTTTCAAGGCTTTACCGCACAACGCTTCCTGGTGTATGATACAATGATAAGCTGTCAGCTCACCTGTCGCGTTTTCCTCTTGCATCTTTTCCCGTATCTTTGCCACCAGTCCGCTCCTGTGTCCACACATCGCAGGTGCTCCGTCGGTTGTCAAACCCACGAGTTTTTCCCAAGGCAGCTCCATCTCATTTACACATCTTGACACCTCTTCATACAAATCATGCCCCGTAGTTGTGCCATGCATAGGACGTAAAGCCAAAAACTCCTCTGTCACGCTTAGGCTGGAGTCCACTCCGCGGATGAAAATTGACAACTGGGCAATGTCAGAAATGTCGGTGCTCTCATCCACAGCCAAGGAATATGCAATGAAATCTTTTCCCTTTTTCACAAGCTGCTCTTTTAGATTGATGGACAACTGGTCTACTCTCTCGGCAATGGTGTTTCTGCTCAGACTCACATTTAAAAAGAGTTGCCTTTTTTCTGGGCAAACTTCGTCACAAACTTTAATCATGCAGTTTTTGATGAAATCCCCTCCGTAAATGGCCGGGCTGATTTAGCGATCTCTTCTGCCAAAATAAAACTGGCCTTGACAGCAGCCTGGCCTTGTGATTTGGCTTTTTTGAACAGAGCCTGTCGAGATTTGAGGCCTCGTTTTAATTCCTCTGCCTTTTGTAGCCTTTGTTCCATGTCCATATTCTTGTTTTTGTCCGCGTGTTTCGTTTCATAATGTCGTCTCAGATTATACTCTTTCAGTACCGCCACACTTTCTCCACACAGAAGACACACAGGTTTTCCAGCTACCTCCGTGAACAAATACTCCGACTCCCACCTTGTTTGAAACCCCGGTTCTCAGTGTCCACCTTCCGTTTTGCCATTTTTGATGGGTATCTGAAAGTTAATTTTACTGTGATGCTGACAACTGCTGTGCCAATAAATATTGAAATGAAGCAGCCTACTGCTCGGTGCGTCACCGTTGCATTGTGGGAAATGTAGTATTGGTGCGTGTAAAAGATCTGCGGGCTGCCGGCTTGCTGCGGTCTGCGGGCCGGTTCTAATAACAAATCAAGATCATCCCAGGGGCCGTAAAAAACCTTCTCGCGGGCCGGATGTGGCCCGCGGGCCTTGACTCTGACATATGTGTAGACCTTACTCTCCTCTCTCTACACCCCCCCCCACACACAATATCAACACTATACTGTAGACCTTACTCTCCTCTCTCTACACCCCGCCCACACCCCACAATATCAACACTATACTATAGACCTTACTCTCCTCTCTCTACACCCCTCCACCCCCCACAATATCAACACTATACTATAGACCTACCCTCTTCTCTCTACACCCCCCCCCCCCCCCCCCACAATATCAACACTATACTCTCCTCCTCTCTACACCCCCCCCCCACACACACACACACACACACACAATACCAACACTATAGTGTTCTCTCTCTTAGAGCATTGGACTAATAACCAGACAGTCAACCAGACAGGCCGTCATTGAAAATAAGAATTTGTTCTTAACTGACTTGCCTAGTTAAATAAAGGTTAAATAAATCAAATAAATATACAGTATCTACCCTGACTATTTACATTGACCCTCTTTTTATTTGCACTGACTCAATGCAACACTCACTGGGCTATACCCACACACTCACACATACTACACTGACAATACACACACACTGGGCTATACCCACACACTCACACATACTACACTGACAATACACACACACTGGGCTATACCCACACACTCACACATACTACACTGACAACACACACACTGGGCTATACCCACACACTCACACATACTACACTGACAATACACACACACTGGGCTATACCCACACACTCACACATACTACACTGACAATACACACACACTGGGCTATACCCACACACTCACACATACTACACTGACAATGCAACACTCACTGGGCTATACCCACACACTCACACATACTACACTGACAATACACACACACTGGGCTATACCCACACACTCACACATACTACACTGACAATACACACACTGGGCTATACCCACACACTCACACATACTACACTGACAATGCAACACACACCGCTGTTTATACTGATTGCCAAGTCATTTTTACCCCACCTACATGTACTCTACATATTACCTCAATCCCCTCCACTACCCCTCCGTCATTGACTCAGCTCTGGTACTCCTTGTATATAGCCTCGTTATTACCTCAACTACCTCACATTGACTGGGTACTGGTACTCCTTGTATATAGCCTCGTTATAACCTCAACTACCTCGTACCCCTGCACATTGACTCAGTAGTGGTACTCCTTGTATATAGCCTCGTTATTTCCTCAACTACCTCGTACTTCTGCACATTGACTGGGTACGGGTTCTCCTTGTATATAGCCTCGTTATTACCTCAACTACCTCGTACCCCTGCACATTGACTCAGTACTGGTACTCCTTGTATATAGCCTCGTTATTACCTCAACTACCTCGTACCTCTGCACATTGACTGGGTACGGAATCTCCTTGTATATAGCCTCGTTATTACCTCAACTACCTCGTACCCCTGCACATTGACTGGGTACGGGTACTCCTTGTAAATAGCCTCGTTATTACCTCAACTACCTCGTACCTCTGCACATTGACTGGGTACGGGTTCTCCTTGTATATAGCCTCGTTATTACCTCAACTACCTCGTACCTCTGCACATTGACTGGGTACGGGTTGTCCTTGTATATAGCCTCGTTATTACCTCAACTACCTCGTACCTCTGCACATTGACTGGGTACGAGTACTCCTTGTATATAGCCCCGTTATTACCTCAACTATCTCTTACCTCTGCACATTGACTGGGTACAGGTTCTCCTTGTATATAGCCTCGTTATTACCTCAACTACCTCGTACCTCTGCACATTGACTGGGTATGGGTTCTCCTTGTATATAGCCTCTTTATTACCTCAACTACCTCGTACCTCTGCACATTGACTGGGTACTGGTACTCCTGCACATTGACTGGGTACGGGTTCTCCTTGTATATAGCCTTGTTATTACCTCAACTACCTCGTACCTCTGCACATTGGCTGGGTACGGGTTCTCCTTGTATATAGCCTTGTTATTACCCCAACTACCTCGTACCTCTGCACATTGGCTGGGTACTGGTACTCCTGCACATTGACTGGGTACGGGTTCTCCTTGTATATAGCCTTGTTATTACCCCAACTACCTCGTACCTCTGCACATTGGCTGGGTACTGGTACTCCTGCACATTGACTGGGTACGGGTTCTCCTTGTATATAGTGTCATTACTGTTATTTTATTGTGTTACTATTTCATTTTTTGCAAATATTTCTTAGTGTTTAACTTTGCATTAAATGGCTTGTAAGTCGGCATCTCACTGTAACAGTCTACACCCTTTTGTTAATCGGCATGTGTGACAAATACAATTTGATTTGACTGCCACAGTCTTGTAGCAATCACAGTTTTAGGATTGTGTTCTACGAAGAGGAAAGTATGACAGGTACTTTAGTGGTGTGTTGTGTGGATTCTGTCCAATAATCTGGAACACATTGGCAGTGGACCCCTTCAAAACGTTTCCCAAATGGTTAGACGAGCACAGCGTCTCCAGAGTTCTGGAATCAAATATGGTTTATGTTATTTTTTTCTAATAATGAGCAGAGATTACACACTTTATGCAACATGCACAAGGTTGCTGTGTACAATGTCAGTTCTCATTGATGAAAGGAACCTTGTGATCTTCTATAGGCCTCTATGTTTTATTAAGTGTTGGTGCTGCATGCATTGTGGAATGTTACATAATGTGTCAGACATGAGCGTTATGTGGAGTTTTTATCACAACTCTTGGCAATTGGTATGGGTTGGGACCAGGGACTGGGACGGAGCCGGTGGGGCAGGGCCGGTGGGACAGGCCCGGGCGAAAGGCAGGGCCCGTGCAATGCAGATGCAGCACATTTTGGTCAGCTGCAGCCTACGGGCTTTCACAGATCTACTTTGCAGTCTGAATGGGGAGTCTACGGAGGGCAGTCGTCCTGCGTTTACATTTGAAGCAGATTTTTTAGACTTCAGACGGAGCCTACGACTGCGGATGACTATGAACTTGGCCAAACTTCGTAGATAATCACACGTATACCAACGCGTAGGAGAGGAGGCCATATTACATGTATTTTTTTTTAAATTCAAAATCTTTAGTCCAAAATGACGAATGTTCTTTGGTTTTCACCTGCGGCTTTAATTTAGGCGAGGATGAAGAATGCATTTCGAATCGACGAGAGCGAACTACGTTTCGCCGCGGAGTGTTACTGATTTGAATCGTGTGCAACACAGTGTAGTGGTGGAGTGGTGCGGTAATCGCTGAGCCCAGTCTGTGCGCTAAAATTGGTAGCTACAAATGAACTTTGTTTGTGCAGCATATGTGTACATTTAACAAAAGTCGTTGTTCAAGCGCCCACTTCATTTTGTCCTTTGGATAGTTTTACAAAATATTTACATCTGTATCTTGCGAAACCAAGGACCACAGTACTGGAAGGACTTTACTGACCTCAAAAGATGTCAATTCTGCCTTTTACTCCCCCCATTGTGAAAAGGCTTTTGGGTTGGAAAAAAGGCGAACAGAACGGACAAGAGGAGAAATGGTGTGAAAAAGCTGTGAAAAGCCTGGTGAAGAAGTTGAAGAAAACAGGGCAACTGGATGAATTGGAAAAAGCCATCACGACACAGAATATCAACACGAAATGTATTACTATACCAAGGTAGGCGACTAGAAACATACATTGCAATGTTTGCGCAAGAAATGGAATCGATTGAATGTGACAGTTTTCAAACACAAATCTGGCTAGGTGGTTAAGGTTGGACTTTCCAGCTGTAGCTTTCTCTTCCTCGCAAACAATTTGATATTGTAGCCATTGAATATTTCTCATTCAATAATAGTTTGGCTTTTGGGCATCCTGCACAAACCATGGGTAGGTAAACTGAGCAAGTTATACATACAGTGAGCTGCCTCTTGTCTGCATCAGCAATCACAGTACAGTAAACATAGCTAGGTAGCAAATGTAGCTAGCTAGCGAGTGTTGAATGTTTTTTGAGGTTTGCCCGTGTTTCTTTTCAACAATAATCATTGCATGCCACTTTTGTTGCACAACACATTCTAGTTCACTGTCCTTGCTGGCAAACTACACACTTACCCTCGGTAGATATATTTATGATGCAGGAAACGAGGCGAATCTGCATAGTGGAATAGACAGCTGTTCAATTCTGAACACAAATGGGTGACGAAGTTATATAATTTGGCCTTAATCTGGGGCGCTTTCTACTAGGATGGTGCGTAGGCGAGGCTGAATCATCGTTTTCGCCATGCAGTGCAATGCATCCACTGCTGTCTTGACAGATTTCAATCCTTACACAGTAATACCCGAACGTACTCTCCTTAAAAAACACATCAATTAGGCCTAGCCTAGTTCTTCAGCTGCATCCTTGTAAGCTTGTCATGTCACTGTAATGCTGAAAAGCTAGCTTCTACTTACACCTCCTTGTCAGCTCAGTCAATGTGTTGTTTGTAAACTCATCTGTGTTTTATTGTACAGAGAGCTTTCATATCCTTCAGTATACGGTATCGATGTTTGGTTTATTTGCAGCCACACTAGTATGTAATGCTTAAGTTTGGGTAACTTCTGTGACCCTACTGCTGTCACTGTTTGGTATTTCAGAACCTCACAACAAAGCAGACCTTGTTGTTTCATAAATTCCAGCAGTTAATCAATGAATCGGCCTTCAAAATCTCATCTCCACTTTTGTCTGACATGGACTGTTGGTTAGCAAGCTGCTGGGGCGGTGGTGTGGGCTGAAGTTGGATATATTTAGCTAATCAGACACTCCCACATTCTTGTTTGACCATCACAAGTGTTGTGCATTCTTCAGTCAATTGAATATCCTCTTAGCCAGGCTTGTAGCACTGAAGATATCCGGCCCGGAAGTATAATACGCTAATATCTCCCTAATACCCTGGCTGTAGTGCAAAAGCCCTTGTCACAGACCAGTGTCATATAGTCAATGCTGGGACTGGAATGGGGAAATCTGATCCAAGAGCAGTGCTTAGGGGGACTTCCTGCCCCTGAATAACGGCCCACATTGCCCGGGAGGTCTGTTCCTATTTATTCCCCTGTGGTGGGGCTGACAGCAGCTGCTTGCTCAGGCCTGTCGAGGTGGTCATGGGGGAGCTCTCCTGACTAACACATGAATTCCCCAGCGCCTCATCATTACTATCCTCACAGCTGATGAGCTAGCTAAGCTACGGTAACTCACCAGACTCTCTGTACTGTGCTCTGGATTTCACTGAGTCACAGCTGGCTTGATAGAGCTGATGCTGGTGGACTTGTATGGAACGGTAACATGTGTAGCCTATAGGACAGGTGTTTGTGGGGAGACCCTAGTTGACAAATGATAATTTTAAAAAATGCCTGTAAAATGTTGTCATATTGTTACATTCAATTGAGAATTGAACTCCCAGTAAATAGGCATACTTTGAATAATTGACTGTGAACAATAACAATGGTTATTACCCATTTAGGCTTTCTGTTTATAGAGTAGGGCAGTTCATGGCAGATTGGCCAAGAATCAATATATTTATGATGTTTTGGATCCTTCTGAGATGAAATCCATAGATGGGTCCATTAAGGGAAGTCTATACATGGGATTCCCCAGTAACACATCAGATCAAGGTACTCACTGATCTCCATCCCAAATCCTAAACCTGAGGAAGTTGAGCAACCGACCTACCAGATCGAGACCCCAAATCCTAAACCTGAGGAAGTTGCGCAACTGACCTGATCTAAATGAAGCACAATTATTTCATATTGAAACAGGAGCTGTGTTAAACACTAAAGCCTCAGTGCCCGGTGTGGATTTAGAGGCCCTGAGTTGTTAGATAACATTTCAAATGGGTTTAACAGCAGCAATCTCCTCTAAGAAGCTGTGTAATCAGAGAATTCTAGCCTATAGCTGGCCTAGTGGGTCATGGTGGGTCATAGAGAAGTTTTAGGCCTCATGATTATTTTTCCCTCCTGATTGTCTGAATACAAAACCATCTAAATAATGATTTGTTTGTTTGGAAACCAGTAGTCTTATTTCCTGTTACATTTTCTTTTCTAAAATGTTGCGCAACAAATGCCAGTTTTCTACCCAGAGTTTGTCTTATTTTGTGGTGCAAAGCTGTTGCTCGGCATGCTTCTTGGCGCCTCTACACTTTTGTGGTTTTGGACAGTCATTTTTTTTTTTTTTTTAAATGATGGGTAGTTCTGAGAAACTAAGGCTCTGGGCCAAATTCATGTCTTAGTCATTCTGCAGTGTGTACTTATGGCTTTGATGGCTCACAACTCTCTCGCCTGAGCAATGCTGATGGCACTGGCAGGAACTTCGGTATGAGAGGCCTGCTTAGAGGCCCACTTCCGCCTAAAACAAACATTCTCACATCTGTCAAGTCATTTTAGAGTGACTTTCTCAGAGCCAGTGGAGGCTGTTCAGTGACGGAGCTGCTCTGTTTGAGTGGGGAGAAGACGTGTGTTCTCTCCCTGTCCTTTTGAAATGTGCTTTAGTGAACTGTAGGCTAGGTGTGGCCTTCCTCAAGCAAAATGGGACAACACTATCGTTTAGTGGGGTCATATTATTTTGTATCTGTTTATTGTTAATTGTTTACTCCATGTGTAACTGTGTTGTCTGTTCACACTGCTATGCTTTATCTTGGCCAGGTTGCAGTTGTAAATGAGAACTTGTTCTCAACTAGCCTACCTGGTTAAATAAAGGTGAATAAATCTCAAACGGTCCGGACGCTACAGACAGAGGTTGGCACATCGATGGTACCGACCTCAGATGAGTCCGTAGCTTGTGGTGGTCTTAGAGCAAAACGGAGAACACCATGGTGTTGGTGAGAGGCTCGCCGTAGTGGTCATATCAGTAATTAGGTCAAACTTTACGCTCGCTACAAACGTTTTCGTGAGAAGTCCCATTTTTTTAGGACTATCCCCTGGTCTGACAAACGGCACTGTAGCTTTGCCACTTTCCACCACGGATGCAGAAGGCCGAGGATGCAGCCCAGTGTATTGAGATGCAGCCCAGTGTATTGAGATGCAGCCCAGTGTATTGAGATGCAGCCCAGTGTATTGAGATGCAGCCCAGTGTATTGAGATGCAGCCCAGTGTATTGAGATGCAGCCCAGTGTATTGAGATGCAGCCCAGTGTATTGAGATGCAGCCCAGTGTATTGAGATGCAGCCCAGTGTATTGAGATGCAGCCCAGTGTATTGAGATGCAGCCCATTGAAAACAAACAGCCATCCTTAGTTTAAACTGCCTGATTTGGATGTTTTTATTATGTTAGATTTTTGCATCAACAATTATGAGGCGGCAGGTAGCCTAGTGGTTAGAGCATTGGGCCAGTAACCAGCAGGTAGCCTAGTGGTTAGAGCGTTGGGCCAGTAACCGGCAGGTAGCCTAGTGGTTAGAGCGTTGGGCCAGTAACCGGCAGGTAGCCTAGTGGTTAGAGCGTTGGGCCAGTAACCGGCAGGTAGCCTAGTGGTTAGAGCGTTGGGCCAGTAACCGGCAGGTAGCCTAGTGGTTAGAGCGTTGGGCCAGTAACCGGCAGGTAGCCTAGTGGTTAGAGCGTTGGGCCAGTAACCGGCAGGTAGCCTAGTGGTTAGAGCGTTGGGCCAGTAACCGGCAGGTAGCCTAGTGGTTAGAGCGTTGGGCCAGTAACCGGCAGGTAGCCTAGTGGTTAGAGCGTTGGGCCAGTAACCGGCAGGTAGCCTAGTGGTTAGAGCGTTGGGCCAGTAACCGGCAGGTAGCCTAGTGGTTAGAGCGTTGGGCCAGTAACCGGCAGGTAGCCTAGTGGTTAGAGCGTTGGGCGTAACCGCAGGTAGCCTAGTGGTTAGAGCGTTGGGCCAGTAACCGGCAGGTAGCCTAGTGGTTAGAGCGTTGGGCCAGTAACCGGCAGGTAGCCTAGTGGTTAGAGCGTTGGGCCAGTAACCGGCAGGTAGCCTAGTGGTTAGAGCGTTGGGCCAGTAACCGGCAGGTAGCCTAGTGGTTAGAGCGTTGGGCCAGTAACCGGCAGGTAGCCTAGTGGTTAGAGCGTTGGGCCAGTAACCGGCAGGTAGCCTAGTGGTTAGAGCGTTGGGCCAGTAACCGGCAGGTAGCCTAGTGGTTAGAGCGTTGGGCCAGTAACCGGCAGGTAGCCTAGTGGTTAGAGCGTTGGGCCAGTAACCGGGGTAGCCTAGTGGTTAGAGCGTTGGGCCAGTAACCGGGTAGCCTAGTGGTTAGAGCGTTGGGCCAGTAACCGGCAGGTAGCCTAGTGGTTAGAGCGTTGGGCCAGTAACCGGCAGGTAGCCTAGTGGTTAGAGCGTTGGGCCAGTAACCGGCAGGTAGCCTAGTGGTTAGAGCGTTGGGCCAGTAACCGGCAGGTAGCCTAGTGGTTAGAGAGCGGCAGGTAGCCTAGTGGTTAGAGCGTTGGGCCAGTAACCGGCAGGTAGCCTAGTGGTTAGAGCGTTGGGCCAGTAACCGGCAGGTAGCCTAGTGGTTAGAGCGTTGGGCCAGTAACCGGCAGGTAGCCTAGTGGTTAGAGCGTTGGGCCAGTAACCGGCAGGTAGCCTAGTGGTTAGAGCGTTGGGCCAGTAACCGGCAGGTAGCCTAGTGGTTAGAGCGTTGGGCCAGTAACCGGCAGGTAGCCTAGTGGTTAGAGCGTTGGGCCAGTAACCGGCAGGTAGCCTAGTGGTTAGAGCGTTGGGCCAGTAACCGGCAGGTAGCCTAGTGGTTAGAGCGTTGGGCCAGTAGCCTAGTGGTTAGAGCGTTGGGCCAGTAACCGGCAGGTAGCCTAGTGGTTAGAGCGTTGGGCCAGTAACCGGCAGGTAGCCTAGTGGTTAGAGCGTTGGGCCAGTAACCGGCAGGTTGCAAGATCGAATCCCCGAGCTGGCAAAGTAAAAATCTGTCATTCTGCTCCTGAACAAGGCAGTTAACCCACTGTTCCCTGCTAGGTCGTCATTGTAAATAAGAATTTGTTCTTAACTGAATTGCCTATTTTAAATAAAGGTTAAATAAAACATAAATAAAATCAACAGTTTGAAGGATTAGGAGGAAGACACTTGCAGAGTCAATTCCATCTCAGCGGCTGTCAATACATTAAAATAGAATGGAATGGACAATCCTACTTGAAAATTAGTTTAATGAGTTGACTGTATTTGATCTTGGTCTTCCCTATTGACCCGTCCCAAACTGTAGGCCTTTACTGTGGAGCAGAGCTGAGAGAGCAGAACTGTAACAGACGGCACAGAATTGCCTCTCTCTCTCTCGGTTCGGGGCCAGGACCCGGGAGCAGCAGTCTGTCTTGTCCACACACGTCCCTTTGACTGCAGGGCTGCAGGCTGGTACCACCGACTCACACGGCAGCATGTTTGAGCAGGAGAAAGACAGTCCCTCACTTTGTGTCTGGATTAAGGGCCATTCTGTGACTTTGGCTAATATGCCTTGTTTATTTACTGTGGTATTGTTTTGGTAAAGAGTGTTGAGTGTTGTTTCTTAACCTGGTATGGAAGTCAAAATTCTGGTATTGTGACAACACTAAGGGAGAGGAAGTGGGGAGAGAGAAACGGAAGCAGGAAGCAGGAAGAACAGAGGGAGGAACTTGAGCTGATAACAAAATAATTAACAGATTGGTGTCCCCCACCACAAGTGGTCTATAGTGCTGTTGTACAGCAATAGAAGCGTGGGTGATGGTGTCTATTAGATAAAGCATGTCATGATGAATAAACTGGCCAAGTTGCGATTTATAAAATATTTGAGAATGCATTATACCACCGACGTGACCTACAGTGAAATCTCAACTATGTACACACACACTAGAGGTCGACCGATTTATGATTTTTCAATATCGATTATTGGAGGACCATAAAAGCCGATACTGATTAATCGGCCGATTTTTATTTATTTATTTATTTGTAATAATGACAATTACAACAATACTGAATGAACACTTATTTTAACATAATATAATCAATAAAATCAATTTAGCCTCAAGTAAAAAATGAAACATGTTCAATTTGGTTTAAATAATGCAAAAACAAAGTGTTGGAGAAGAAAGTAAAAGTGCAATATGTTCCATGTAAAATATGTGCCATGTAAGAAAGCTAACGTTTCAGTTCCTTGCTCAGAACATGAGAACATATGAAAGCTGGTGGTTCCTTTTAACATGAGTCTTCAATATTCCCAGGTAAGAAGTTTTAGGTTGTAGTTATTATAGGACTATTTCCCTCTATACCATCTGTATTTCATTAACCTTTGACTATTGGATGTTCTTATAGGCACTATAGTATTGCCAGTGTAACAGTATAGCTTCCGTCTCTCTCCTCGCACCTCCCTGGGCTCAAAGCAGCAACACGACAATTAGTGCGCGCTAACTAGCTAGCCATTTCACTTCGGTTACACGAGCCTCATCTCGGGAGTTGATAGGCTTCAAGTCATAAACAGCGCAATGCTTGACGCACAACGAAGAGCTGCTGGCAAAACGCACGAAAGTGCTGTTTGAATTAATGTTTCCGTGCCTGCTTCTGCCTACCACCGCTCAGTCAGGTACTTGTATGCTCAGTCAGATTATATGCAACGCTAGATAATATCTAGTAATATCATCAACCATGTGTATTTAACTAGTGATAATGATTGTTTTTTTATAAGATACATTTAATGCTAGCTAGCAACTTACCTTGGCTTTACTGCATTCACATAACAGGCAGCCTCCTTGTGGAGTGCAACGAGAATGAGGCAGGTCGTTATTGCGTTGGACTAGTTATGGTTGCAAGATTGGATCCCCCGAGCTGACGAGGTGAAAATCTGTCGTTCTGCCACTGAACAAGGCAGTTAACCCACTGTTCCTAGGCCATCATTGTAAATAAGAATGTGTTCTTAACTGACTTGCCTAGTTAAATAAAGATGAAATAAAGGTGTAAAACATTTTTTTTAATCGTCAAAACGGCGCCCAAAAATTCCGATTTCTGACTGTTATGAAAATTTGAAATCGGCCCTAATTAATCAGCCATTCCAATTAATCGGTCGACCTCTAACACGCACACACCAAGGTTGTTACAGTAAATATTTAGTTAACTGAAATTAAATAATTATCCCCGTTTGGAAAAACTCAAACTACACTTAAGCTATTAACTTTGACTCCAAAAACTAACAAAGCTAAAATATAAACCATCATGAATTATGTTAATCTAAAAAAAAACATCTCAATCTGTGGTTTTCAAGCTGCTGAATCTGGTGGGTATATGCAGCCAGGAGATGGAGACGTTTCAAAAAGGCCTAGCTTGTGTGCCACTGTTTCCGAGGCGCCACTGTTTCCGAGGCGCCACTGTTTCCGAGGCGCCACTGTTTCCGAGGCGCCACTGTTTCCGAGGCGCCACTGTTTCCGAGGCGCCACTGTTTCCGAGGCGCCACTAGCTAACATGGAAAAACAGACTGACGTTAGCTACCTAGACTAACACGTACTAACGACAGTTGAAACTGTGGCTTCGGATCTTGACTTTTCGTGACTCCTCTTCCTGAACGCTAAAGGTCCCAAAGTTTCTGCTCATGTGCGGTACTCTACTTAACACCGTCTCTCCTCGTAGAGAACAGGCTACTCTGGTGAATGGTGCTCCTTTAATGATGTGAGATCAAGGTCTGCCAGATCCCATAGTGATAGTATTCTTCATAACAGAAGTGAATAAAAATGGTACTATTTGTGGGTTATATTTGTCCTGTTTACACACAAGTGTGTTTTGGAGATGTGTTTCTGGCATATCCCAACTCCCCCCTGAGAAACACCCACAGGGAATGGGGTCACGGTCACCATATCCCAACTCCCCCTGAGAAACACTCACAGGGAATGGGGTCACGGTCACCATATCCCAACTCCCCCTGAGAAACACCCACAGGGAATGGGGTCACGGTCACCATATCCCAACTCCCCCTGAGAAACACCCACAGGGAATGGGGTCACGGTCACCATATCCCAACTCCCCCTGAGAAACACCCACAGGGAATGGGGTCACGGTCAACATATCCCAACTCCCACTGAGAAACACCCACAGGGAATTGGGTCACGGTCACCATATCCCAACTCCCCCTGAGAAACACCCACAGGGAATGGGGTCACGGTCACCATATCCCAACTCCCCCTGAGAAACACCCACAGGGAATGGGGTCACGGTCACCATATCCCAACTCCCCCTGAGAAACACCCACAGGGAATGGGGTCACGGTCACCATATCCCAACTCCCCCTGAGAAACACCCACAGGGAATGGGGTCACGGTCACCATATCCCAACTCCCCCTGAGAAACACCCACAGGGAATGGGGTCACGGTCACCATATCCCAACTCCCCTGAGAAACACCCACAGGGAATGGGGTCACGGTCACCATATCCCAACTCCCCTGAGAAACACCCACAGGGAATGGGGTCACGGTCACCATATCCCAACTCCCCTGAGAAACACCCACAGGGAATGGGGTCACGGTCACCATATCCCAACTCCCCTGAGAAACACCCACAGGGAATGGGGTCACGGTCACCATATCCCAACTCCCCTGAGAAACACCCACAGGGAATGGGGTCACGGTCACCATATCCCAACTCCCCTGAGAAACACCCACAGGGAATGGGGTCACGGCCACCATATCCCAACTCCCCTGAGAAACACCCACAGGGAATGGGGTCACGGTCACCATATCCCAACTCCCCCTGAGAAACACCCACAGGGAATGGGGTCACGGCCACCATATCCCAACTCCCCCTGAGAAACACCCACAGGGAATGGGGTCACGGTCACCATATCCCAACTCCCCCTGAGAAACACCCACAGGGAATGGGGTCACGGTCACCATATCCCAACTCCCCTGAGAAACACCCACAGGGAATGGGGTCACGGTCACCATATCCCAACTCCCCTGAGAAACACCCACAGGGAATGGGGTCACGGTCACCATATCCCAACTCCCCTGAGAAACACCCACAGGGAATGGGGTCACGGCCACCATATCCCAACTCCCCTGAGAAACACCCACAGGGAATGGGGTCACGGCCACCATATCCCAACTCCCCTGAGAAACACCCACAGGGAATGGGGTCACGGCCACCATATCCCAACTCCCCTGAGAAACACCCACAGGGAATGGGGTCACGGCCACCATATCCCAACTCCCCTGAGAAACACCCACAGGGAATGGGGTCACGGTCACCATATCCCAACTCCCCTGAGAAACACCCACAGGGAATGGGGTCACGGTCACCATATCCCAACTCCCCTGAAAACACCCACAGGGAATGGGGTCACGGTCACCATATCCCAACTCCCCCTGAGAAACACCCACAGGGAATGGGGTCACGGCCTGGGTCAACGTTGTACAGCACCCTCGGAGCAATTACATTTACATACATTTACATTTAAGTCATTTAGCAGACGCTCTTATCCAGAGCACTTACAAATTGGTGCATTCACCTTATGACATCCAGTGGAACAACCACTTTACAGTGCATCTAAGTATTTTAAGGGGTCACCTTACTTTATCCTATCCTAGGTATTCCTTAAAGAGGTGGGGTTTCACCCGGAAGGTGGTGATTGACTCCGCTGTCCTGGCGTCGTGAGGGAGTTTGTTCCACCATTGGGGAGCCAGAGCAAACTTTTGACTGAGCTGAAACACCCTCAGTGGTAGGGAGGCGAGCAGGCCAGATATGAACGCAACTGCCCTTATTTGGGTGTAGGGCCTGATCAGAGCCTGGAATGAGGTGCCGTTCCCCTCACAGCTCCGTAGGCAAGCACCATGGTCTTGTAGCGGATGCGAGCCAACTGGAAGCCAGTGGAGAGAGCGGAGGAGCGGGGTGACGTGAGAACTTGGGAAGGTTGAACACTAGATGGGCTGCGGCGTTCTGGATGAGTTGTAGGGGTTTAATGGCACAGGCAGGGAGCCCAGCCAACAGCGAGTTGCAGTAACACCAGACAGGGAATGACAAGTGCCTGGATTAGGACCTGCGCCGCTGTGTGACTCCCCTCTGCGGAAAGCATGAACCTACAGGAACGGGCCACCGCCTTGATGTTAGTTGAGAACGACAGTTTGTTGTCCAGGATCACGCCAAGGTTCTTAGCGCTCCACAATGGAGTTGTCAACCGTGATGGCCTCATGGAACGGGCAAAAGACAGCTCCGTCTTGCCAAGTTCAGCTTGAGGTGGTGATCCATCCACACTGAATGTCTGCCAGACATGCAGAGATGCGATTCGCCACCTGGTCATCAGAAGGGGGAAAGGAGAAGATTAATTGTGTGTCGTCTGCATAGCAATGATAGGAGAGACCATGTGAGGTTATGACAGAGCCAAGTGACTTGGTGTATAGCCCTGAGAACAGAGCCCTGGGGGACACCAGTGGTGAGGGCGCGTGGTGAGGATTCTCCCACTCCCCCTGGTAGGAGCGACCTGTCAAGGACGCAATCCCACAGATGCCCAACTCCACAGGGTGGAATGGTTCACAGTATCGAAGGCAGCCGATAGGTCTAGAAGGATGAGAGCAGAGGAGAGATTATCCCAACTCCCCCGTGATACAGAGAAGAGCAGTCTCAGTTGAATGACAGTCTTGAAACCTGACTGATTTGGATCCCAGAAGGTCATTCTGAGAGACACCCAGCGGGAGAGCTGACCACGGCCACGTTCAAGAGTTTTGGAGAGAAAACCCAAGGGAATGGGTAGTTGTTGACATCAGAGGGATCAGTGTAGGTTTTTTCAGAAGGGGTGCAACTCTCCTCTCTTGAAGACGGAAGGGACGTACCCAGCGGTCAATGGGATAAGTTGATGAGCCAGGTGATCCCAACTCCCCCTGGAAATGGTCTGGAGAAGAGAGGAGGGGATAGGGTCACAGGGCAGGTGGGGCGTCACGGCCAGATTTCATCTGGAGAGAGAGGGAGAAAGAGGTCAGAGCACAGGGTAGGGCAGTGTGAAAACCAGCATGGAATTAGCAAACGAGGATCGGATGTCGTCGATCAAAATGGTTGAAAGTCATCTGCAGAGAGGGAGGAGGGGGGAGGGGGAGGAGGATTCAGGAGGGAGGAGAATGTGGCAAAACTTCCTAGGGTTAGAGGCAGATGCTTGGAATTTAGAGTGGTAGAAAGTGGCTTTAGCAGCAGAGACAGATTAGGATTAGGATAATTAATTAGTTAATTAGGATTCATTACCTGGCTCAAGGGCACAGCGACAGATTTTTCACCTTGTTGGCTCCGGTGTTCGAACCAGTGACCTTTCGGTT
Organism: Oncorhynchus gorbuscha; assembly: GCF_021184085.1. NCBI lineage: Eukaryota > Metazoa > Chordata > Actinopteri > Salmoniformes > Salmonidae > Oncorhynchus > Oncorhynchus gorbuscha. Next base: position 7,219,019 of record NC_060177.1, read on the forward strand.
ACTGGCCCAACGCTACCTGCCACCCCTGCCAAATATAACTGCATAGTATAAAGTTACTGTAAGACAAACACCACCTCATTTCTTATATTTCAGGATGTGGCCAAAACTCAAGTGTGTCACTAGGCAAAATGTGCTTTGATTGAAACTTAAAAACAGGTAGGCTTTGCTGCAGTTTAACACAAGCTGCTCCAAAATGTGCTCACTGTACCTCATTCAAAAAGACACTGTATAGCTCAAGTTGATCTGAATGAATATTCCCATGAAAGTGATTGAGATCACATGGTTAATATGCAGATGCTGCGTGGACATTTCACCGGTAAAACTTGAAGAATTATCATTCACGGTTTGACAGTGAGAAATGTGAAGGGAGAGTGACCACAGCAATGTGGGCATAATGTAGATGTAAATAAACCCAGGGGTCTTCTGCTCTGGGGGGAACGGGATCCGCAGCCTCTGAGACAAGTTAAAAAGCATTGGATTGTCGTCAGCATGGGCGTCAGTTTCACTCCACTATATAAGTCACATTGAGCTTGGCGTTATCATTTGAACTGCCCGCCCCCAAGTGTCATCCTCCAAAATCACTATACAACACATGTCTCCTAGCCTCCCAGCATGCTTTCTGTCCCTAACACTAAATAATAGAAAATATTTTAAAACCAATCTAAAGCAAATCAGGTCTAAAAACTAACAGATTTACGAATTAAAATCTAAAAATGAACAGTAATCTTGGCGCACATGTAAAGTACTGATAAATATATATAAACACAACATGTAAAGTACTGATAAATATATATAAACACAACATGTAAAGTACTGATAAATATATATAAACACAACATGTAAAGTACTGATAAATATATATAAACACAACATGTAAAGTACTGATAAATATATATAAACACAACATGTAAAGTACTGATAAATATATATAAACACAACATGTAAAGTACTGATAAATATATATAAACACAACATGTAAAGTACTGATAAATATATATAAACACAACATGTAAAGTACTGATAAATATATATAAACACAACATGTAAAGTACTGATAAATATATATAAACACAACATGTAAAGTACTGATAAATATATATAAACACAACATGTAAAGTACTGATAAATATATATAAACACAACATGTAAAGTACTGATAAATATATATAAACACAACATGGAAAGTACTGAAAAATACAAGCGCATCATGTAAAGTGTTGGTTTTATGAGCTGAAATAAAAGATCCCAGAAATTCACCATACGCTCAAAATGCTTATTTCTCTCAGATTCTGTACACATTTGTTTTACATCCGTGTTAGTGAGCATTTCTCCTTTGCCAAGATAATCCATCCACCTGACAGATGTGGCCTATCAGGATCCGTCATCCACCCGGACAGATGTGGCCTATCAGGATCCGTCATCCACCCGGACAGATGTGGCCTATCAGGATCCGTCATCCACCCGGACAGATGTGGCCTATCAGGATCCGTCATCCACCTGACAGATGTGGCCTATCAGGATCCGTCATCCACCTGGACAGCTGATGAAACTGAGGAGTATTTCTGTCTGTAATAATAAATAAAAAACTCATTCTGATTATCTGGGCCTGTCTCCCCAGTGGGTGGGCCTATGGCTGTGCCCCTGCCCAGTCATGTGGGCGGTAGGTAGCCTAGTGGTTAGAGTATTGGGCCAGTAACCAAAAGGTTGCTCGATCGAATCCCCGACCTGACGAGGTAAAAATCTGTCGTTCTGCCCCTGAACAAGGCAGTTAATCCACTGTTCCCTGGTAGGCCGTCATTGAAAATAAGAATTTGTTCTTAACTGACTTTAAATAAAGATATATATATTTTAAAATGTGACATACAGATCAATGTATTTAAAGTGACTGATTTCCTTATATGAACGCTAACTCAGTAAAATGGTTGAAATTATTGAGTTTAATATTTTTGTTCAGTATGGTGGTAGTCGTGGTTGTAGTTGTGGTGGAAGTCGTGGTTATAGTCGTGGCCAATAGGACACAAAGCAGGCTTGTTGTCTGTGTGAAGAGTTAGTGTTCCTCTCCCCCACAGACAGATAGTGGTCAGGCCAAGGCAAAGCAGAGTAGAGCTTTCTCTCACTAATACAACCTAACTCCTGCCGCCTCCACACAGAGCAGCAGTTGCTAACCAAACAGCAGCCCACACCCTCCCCAAGGCCCCAGCAACCAGCCGCAGCACATTCCTCTGGGCTGACTAACCATGCCTCACACACACACACTATAAGCCCCGCACACACTCAGCGCATGGAGGGAGCGTGGAGATCACGATTGGGGCACTCACACTTAATACCATGACCAGACCTGGCACAGCGCACACACACACGTGCGCGCACAATACCCATGATGCCCTCTGCTTGGTCACACAGAAGCAGTCAACAAGCCAAAAATGCAGATGACCCGGTGCCCACATCCACTGGGGAATTGTCACACAAAACCCTCCTGCTTCTGGATGAGGTACGGTGATGATACACGCTGGAGCTACCAGGCAGAGCAGACAGGCAACACTGTGTCCTTCTGTACCCATCTGCTCAAGACTACACACACACACAGACAGGCAACACACCCATCTGCCAAGACTAACACACACACACACACACACACACACACACACACACACACACACACACACACACACACACACACACACACACACACACACACGGAGACACACACCGAAGGAACAGAAAGAGAGATGTCTCAGACAGCAGTATCCACTTTCTGTCAGACAAATCAAACAATAGGGTTGAGCAGCCAGTGGTAATTACAACACAGACAGACAAACTCTCAGTGAACCAGTGTGTATCACATCACTAGAGAACAATACAGTCTGGACTGTGACTCAGGTACCTGCTTTAAAATGTGTGGGTGTGTGTGAGGAGGAGACATTGTGATGGCTCTGAGGGGTCTGTCTCAGACAGATTGAGATGAAATGCCTTTGTTGAGCGAGTCAACCAGAAAGTGTGTGTCTGTTTTAGTTCGTTTTTTAGTTGCAGTGCTCAGGCTTGTGTCCCTGTCTGTTTTAGTTGCAGTGCTCAGGCTTGTGTCCCTGTCTGTTTGTTTTTAGTTGCAGTGCTCAGGCTTGTGTCCCTGTCTGTTTGTTTTAGTTGCAGTGCTCAGGCTTGTGTCCCTGTTGTTTTAGTTGCAGTGCTCAGGCTTGTGTCCCTGTCTGTTTTAGTTGCAGTGCTCAGGCTTGTGTCCCTGTCTGTTTTAGTTGCAGTGCTCAGGCTTGTGTCCCTGTCTGTTTGTTTTAGTTGCAGTGCTCAGGCTTCTGTCCCTGTCTGTTTGTTTTAGTTGCAGTGCTCAGGCTTGTGTCCCTGTCTGTTTGTTTTAGTTGCAGTGCTCAGGCTTGTGTCCCTGTCTGTTTGTTTTAGTTGCAGTGCTCAGGCTTGTGTCCCTGTCTGTTTGTTTTAGTTGCAGTGCTCAGGCTTGTGTCCCTGTTTGTTTGTTTTAGTTGCAGTGCTCAGGCTTGTGTCCCTGTCTGTTTGTTTTAGTTGCAGTGCTCAGGCTTGTGTCCCTGTCTGTTTGTTTTAGTTGCAGTGCTCAGGCTTGTGTCCCTGTTTGTTTTAGTTGCAGTTGTTTGTTTTAGTTGCAGTGCTCAGGCTTGTGTCCCTGTTTGTTTTAGTTGCAGTGCTCAGGCTTGTGTCCCTGTTTGTTTTAGTTGCAGTGCTCAGGCTTGTGTCCCTGTTTGTTTTAGTTGCAGTGCTCAGGCTTGTGTCCCTGTTTGTTTTAGTTGCAGTGCTCAGGCCCTGTCTGTTTGTTTTAGTTGCAGTGCTCAGGCTGTCTGTTTGTTTTAGTTGCAGTGCTCAGGCTTGTGTCTGTTGTTTGTTTTAGTTGCAGTGCTCAGGCCTGTCTGTTTGTTTTAGTTGCAGTGCTCAGGCCTGTCTGTTTGTTTTAGTTGCAGTGCTCAGGCTTGTGTCCCTGTCTGTTTGTTTTAGTTGCAGTGCTCAGGCTTGTGTCCCTGTCTGTTTGTTTTAGTTGCAGTGCTCAGGCTTGTGCTCTGTTTGTTTGTATGTCTGTTTGTTTTAGTTGCAGTGCTCAGGCTTGTGTCCCTGTCTGTTTGTTTTAGTTGCAGTGCTCAGGCTTGTGTCCCTGTTTGTTTGTTTTAGTTGCAGTGCTCAGGCTTGTGTCCCTGTCTGTTTGTTTTAGTTGCAGTGCTCAGGCTTGTGTCCCTGTCTGTTTGTTTTAGTTGCAGTGCTCAGGCTTGTGTCCCTGTCTGTTTGTTTTAGTTGCAGTGCTCAGGCTAGTGTCCCTGTCTGTTTGTTTTAGTTGCAGTGCTCAGGCTAGTATCCCCTTTGTCTGTTTGTTTTTAGTTGCAGTGCTCAGGCTTGTGTCCCTGTCTGTTTGTTTTAGTTGCAGTGCTCAGGCTTGTGTCCCTGTCTGTTTGTTTTAGTTGCAGTGCTCAGGCTTGTGTCCCTGTCTGTTTGTTTTAGTTGCAGTGCTCAGGCTAGTGTCCCTGTCTGTTTGTTTTAGTTGCAGTGCTCAGGCTTGTGTCCCTGTTTTTGTTTTAGTTGCAGTGCTCAGGCTAGTGTCTTCTTTGTCTGTTTGTTTTTAGTTGCTGTGCTCAGGCTTGTGTTTCCTTGGCAATATTAGGTTAAGCATTAAGCAAAGGCCCTAAAGCAACATCCAGGGTGGTCTGCAATACCTTTTATCAGTTGAAATCAAATGAAGCACAACGTATTTTGGTCCAGGCCAGATCCTCCCTGCCTATCTAATGGTTGAACCTCTTTAACTTTCAGTTAGTATTTCATCTTGGCTGAACGAACAGTAGCCTTTTCCCCGTGTGTTTGATGTTGGTGTTGAGACCACCCCAGACGCAGGCAGGCACACACACATTGTCTCTCCTCCAGCTGTGCTCACTGAAACAGGATGTGTTTGCCTGCTGTTTTGAGCTGAGGGGAAGAGAGGAAATATCTAACTAGCTAGCAGGTGAATGACTGGCAGGGCAGGTGCACACACCCTTAGGATTTCCCCCAGACATGGAAGCTGTAAAGGTAGAGTTCAGGAAGTGTGTGGTATCATTTAGGCCCCCCCCCATGTTTTGCTTGCTGATGCAGGGTCATTTACCAGGTTACCACTGACTGCTTTCAGTCAGATTGGACACTTTGGCCACAAGCTTTTATGATGGGGCACACAATGCTTGGAGGGTGGAGAGGAGGAGAGGGGAAGTAGTCGGGCCAGGGGGACAGACGGATGGGGGGGGTCAGACACTCTGAGCCGCCCTGATCTATTGAGACAGTCTGTCATTCTTTACCCCCCCTTTTGTCCTGCTCTCTCTCTCCTCTCTCCTCTCCCTTCTCTCTCTCTGCTCTCTCCCCTGCTCTCTCTCTCTCTCCCCTGCTCTCTCCCCTGCTCTCCCTCTCATATTTCTGTATGAGGACATGGCCATTCTGTTATTGTAGATCACTCTCTGTAGTTTATGGACATTAGAGACTGGCAAGGTAGTCTTTGTTGTGTTGCTCGACTGTAGTTAGTCATTATGGGGGAGCAGAAATAGAATGTTTAGTCTGACTAGATTCTATATCAAAGCATAGCCTATAGGCTAGACCAACCAGGATTAGGATTATTAGTGAATAAACTGTCATTCATTTAAATATCTTAAATAACTACAACGATGTAGCCTGGTGGATGTTTTTCTACCAGTCCAACTTCCTTTTGACTCACTGTAGCAGTGTGCTGAGCGAGTTGAAGAATTCCGTGGCCAAAGTTTTGGCCTTGGTCCACGTGTGTGTGTGTGTGTGTGTGTGTGTGAGAGGCGCTTGGAGCACAGAACCGTAGCCAGTGTGTGACTGTTCGTGCTTCAAAGTGTTTGTTTTGCCCCCTCAGATTAGTGCAGCTCAGCCTGGGCCAGGCGGAGTCTCTGATCTGAGGCACACACACACACACACACACACCCACCCTTCACACACACCCCACCAACCCCTTAAATCTGAGAACCCCCACTCACACAACCCCTAACCCCTCCACCCCAGCAGCAGCAGCTGTACTAACCCACAAATCTGGGCCCTTTCTTCTCCATACTACACAAACATAGACAACACACACAACAGCAGGCGATGTGGGTGAGGCAGGGGGATTTAGGGTGCTGGTCTCCCATCTCCTCCAGGGTTGTGAGGGGGCTCCGGGTCAGTCTCTGTTGGAGAGCCACAGTACCCTCCACCCAGTTCCCCCAAAGCAAATTCAACTTCTAACCTTTTCCACATCAGTTCAACATTTAAATGTCCACATTGTTAACAGATTTCCCTTTGTCACACTTTATTCAAATACCTGAATGCATTCTGCAAACGGTGGAACAGGCTACATCTGATAACACAACAACTTAATGGCAGTGGCCAACTACTGTAGCTGTCTAGCCAGCTGACCTCTGTAACTAGCCAGCAAGCCAAGTTGAAGGGTTGCAAACCGGTTAGAGTAACTCTAGGCAATGCAACTTTTGTTGGCCTAAAGACCCGTCTTTTCAATGCTGTCTTCGTATTCTGATAGCTGAAGTTGCATGTAAGTGTCGCTAGCCTGCTGAATGGAATCAGGACTGGGGATAAACATGAGTAACGCTCCATAAGCTAGGTCTAGCTGAATGGAATCAGGACTGGGGATAAACATGATAAACATGAGTAACCATGCTCCATTAGCTAGGTCTAGCTGAATGGAATCAGGACTGGGGATAAATATGAGTAACCATGCTCCATTAGCTAGGTCTAGCTGAATGGAATCAGGACTGGGGATAAACATGAGTAACCATGCTCCATTAGCTAGGTCTAGCTGAATGGAATCAGGACTGGGGATAAACATGAGTAACCATGCTCCATTAGCTAGGTCTAGCTGAATGGAATCAGGACTGGGGATAAACATGAATAACCATGTAACTAGGTCATGAATGGAATCAGGACTCCATTAGCTAGGTCTAGCTGAATGGAATCAGGACTGGGGATAAACATGAGTAACCATGCTCCATTAGCTAGGTCTAGCTGAATGGAATCAGGACTGGGGATAAACATGAGTAACCATGCTCCATTAGCTAGGTCTAGCTGAATGGAATCAGGACTGGGGATAAACATGAGTAACCATGCTCCATTAGCTAGGTCTAGCTGAATGGAATCAGGACTGGGGATAAACATGAGTAACCATGCTCCATTAGCTAGGTCTAGCTGAATGGAATCAGGACTGGGGATAAACATGGGGATAAACATGAGTAACCATGCTCCATTAGCTAGGTCTAGCTGAATGGAATCAGGACTGGGGATAAACATGAATAACCATGCTCCATTAGCTAGGTCTAGCTGAATGGAATCAGGACTGGGGATAAACATGAGTAACCATGCTCCATTAGCTAGGTCTAGCTGAATGGAATCAGGACTGGGGATAAACATGAATAACCATGCTCCATTAGCTAGGCCTAGTGACTCACCGCTTCTCACTAGTTTTACCCCTAGATACACTCTAGAAGGTCATGTACTTGTTTACCCAGTTTCTGTCACTGAAATGATATTATTTTTGTATATGGCCTGTCCAATGCGGGATTGCTGAGAGTGTCATTCAGTGTAACTTGCCTCAGTCACACAGCCATACCTAGGGCCTGGCTGTTCTGCTGGCCTGGGTCCATGGAGGGCTTGGACTCCGGATCCTTCCTGAACCCATTTGGTGTTTTCCATTCCCCAGCACCCGATCCATCTTTCATGTCTTGTCAGAGTTCTCGCCCACCGGCACCGGCAGGGCATACCGGGTCAAAGCCATTCCTCCACTGCCATCCTGGAACATATTTGAAACACAACGCGCTCCACATACTCATAAAGCATATTTGAAGAGTGCGAGGTCGTCTGGGGCCTGGTATGGCCCCTCCAACGACATGGTAGTCGCTCGGGGACGGTGGCATGTTATGAATGGCTGAGGGTTGTTCTGGGCAACGTTTCACTCACTTCTATCACTTCTATCGCTGTGGTAAATGTCTTGAACAGTGACTCAGCGGCTGTATGTGAAGTTGTTGGCGTTTTTGCCTAGGGCTTGTTGTATGGTCCCTCCCTCCCTGGACTGTGCTAGTGGAATCCCTTAGAACAGCACATTGAGTCTGAATCTGTGTGTCTTGTGTTTCCTGGACCTGAGTTGGTCCAGACCAGAAAGCTGTTGCGGGGGTGCAGTGACGTGAGTAGGGTCCCAGTGAAGGACTGAGTCAGGGAATGAGAATGGGCAAATCGAAGGTAACGGAATTACGCAGAGACTCCGATTTTTCCATTTAAAATGTATGCCAAACAAAAACTATTGATTTTTCAAAGTTTAACAAACCATACAATTCTATGCACAAAGACTACTTTTAACAATTACCATAGTAAATAAAACTAAAAACATTTACTGGAAATTACGGTAAAATCTCTCTCCTGGTTTATTCTGTTACCAAAGTTGTATCTGCACAGTTCTGCTGTAAATGTGGTTTTGCTACACACCATAAGAGTTTTAGTGAATAGGATGTTTTTGTCTGTTCCATGTTCAGTGTCAACCCCCAGCCTAAACCCCAAAGGAATACACCCACTGTAGAGCATGGGCCTGAGACGCAGTTACATCACCTCAGCCCAGTCTGTACACACACACCAAACAAACCTGGGTTCAAATACTATTTCAATTACTTTTCAATACATTTCAAAACAATTATTCAGATAACTAAAGGTTATGTGGTTATTTTTATGTTTTAAAAAAAAAATAGTAGTTGAATATTGGAATGTATTTGATACACTTTTTGAAAATACTACACTGACTCAAATCCACGCCCAAGCCTAACCTTTAACCCATAACTCTAAAACTATACCGAACTCCTAAACCTACCTGTATCCCATAGACTTAATTATAACCCTAATTTGAACCGTAAATGTAACCCCTAAGCCTAAAATAGCATTTTTCCTCGTGGACTGGAAAAATGTCCCCACTTACCCAAATGTTTCCTTGTTTTACTATCCTTGTGGTCCCCACAAGGATAGTTAAACACACACACACAGAACACTAGAGAGTGAGCTGAGCTAACCCAGCCCCCCATTAACCTTCATTCTTTATGATGGCCACAGGACTCACTGATGTGCAAAGCCCCAGGAAATGGCTGCTCGTTTACGGGCTGTGGCAACAGCAACCCACTGACTCCTTTTCAGCCAATTGGGGCTCATAAATGGGGACCTTGCCCTGTGCCATGCGCTGTGTGAAATACCTTTTTGTTTAATAAGAACCGGAGGATGTGTTTGAGTAGAACCGAGAGCTCGTCAGGATAGAGAACTGAATGCTCTGTGTGACAATGCGACTTCGGGACTGTATGTTATAGATTTTCTGCTGGGACACACACACAGGTTTTCATGGTTTAATTATTTAGTTTGGTTTAAGGCAACATTGTTGAATTCCCCCCCACACACACACACACACACACACACACACACACACACACACACACACACACACACCTGTCCTCCACCACCACACACAGGGGAATTCTGCTAGTAACCTCCCCTTTCTCAAAATGCCAAGACAGTGAAAAGCTGCTATGAAATATTAAAGGCCCTGATGTTTTTCCCTCTGGAGGCACAGTAGTTGGCTGAGACTAACGCACACGCTCTCAGTCTGGCTGAGTACCACTGAAGGATCCTCCAATCACATTACAGCATGGAGCGTTGGTACGGTGAGGTCACTGGTTAGACTCCTGAGACTCTCCTGCAGGCTTCTAAAGAGCTTAGTGGGGGACCAGATTGAACTAACAGGGAAAAAAATAGAGGGTGACCGATTTATGATTTTTCAACACCGATACAGATTATTTGAGAACCAAAAAAAGCTGCTAACTATTAATTGGCATATTTTTATATATATATATTTGTAATAATGACCAATGAACACATATTTTAACTTAATATAATGCATAATTAAAATCATTTTAGTCTCCAATAAATAATGAAACATTTTCAATTTGGTTTAAATAATGCAAAAACAAAGTGTTGTAGAAGAAAGTAAAATTGCAATATGTGCCATGTAAGAAAGCTCACATTTAAGTTCCTTGCTCAGAACATGAGAACATATGAAAGCTGGTGGTTCCTTTTTAACATGAGTCTTCAATATTCCCAGGTAAGAAGTTTTAGGTTGTAGTTATTATAGGACTATTTCCCTCTATACGATTTGTATTTCATTAACCTTTGACTATTGGATGTTCTCATAGGCACTTTAGTATTGCCAGTGTAACAGTATAGCTTCCGTCCCTCTCCTCGCTCCTCCCTGGGCTCGAACCAGCAACACAACGACAACAGCCACCACATCGAAGCAGCATTACCCATGCAGAGCAAGGGAAACAACCACCCCAAGGCTCAGAGCGAGTGAAGTTTGAAATGCTATTAGCGTGCGCTAACTAGCCAGCCATTTCACTTCGATCACCCAGCCTCATCTCGGGAGTTAATAGGTTTGAAGTCATGAACAGTGCAATACTTGACGCACAACGAAGAGCTGCTGGCAAAACGCACGAAAGTGCTGTTTGAATGAATGTTTACACGCCTGCTTCTGCCTACCACCGCTCAGTCAGATACTTATATACTTGTATGCTTGTATGCTCAGTCAGATTATATGCAACGCAGGACACACTAGATCATATCTAGTAATATCATCAACCATGTGTAGTTAACTAGTGATTATGATAGTTTTTTTTATAAGATAAGTTTAATGCTAGCTAGCAACTTACCTTGGCTTACTGCATTTGCGTAACAGGCAGTCTCCTTGTGGAGTGCAACGAGAGGGAGGCAGGTCGTTATTTCGTTGGACTAGTTAACTGTAAGGTTGCAAGATTGGATCCCCCGAGCTGACAAGGTGAAAATCTCTTTCTGCCCCTGAACGAGGCAGTTAACCCACTGTTCCGAGGCAGTCATTGAAAATAAGAATGTGTTCTTAACTGACTTGACTAGTTAAATAAAGGTGTAAAAAGCAATGTAAAAAAACGGCAAATCGGCGCCCAAAAATACCGATTTCCGATTGTTATGAAAACTTGAAATTGGCCCTAATTAATCGGCCATTCTGATTAATCGGTCAACCTCTACTCCATACATCTTGTCAAATATAGAGAACTGATAGTGTATACTGGTTGTTGGATTCTCATTGGGTCCTTGAGTGTCTTTTTGAAAAAAGAAATGGATTCTTCATGTCTTACTCATTTGTAAGAAGTAGTTTGGTCCAAATTGGATGTTGGGTATTATATTTACTGACTATGATCTAACTCCTATAAATTCAAATGACCAATTTGGTTGCAATCAGTTAGCTGAATTTTTTTCTGCGATTTTAAAATGTCAACAAAATGTTTCAGGAATGGCAATTTGTTTCTAACTCCAGAAACTATTGATGGTGGGTGTCATGGCTGGCTGAAATGACCTGAAATGACCCGATGACCTCATTGTTTACTTTGGACCGTCAGCAGGATGATCTCTCTTTACCAAGATGGTAATAATTCACGTCAGGATTTTGACCACGTAATTGTAACCAGAGAATTAATAGTAAAGTTACAAAAACAAGGTGAAATTCAGTCGTGATGAATCCTAACCCCCCCACCACAAGTTCCTACTAATAACAAGGTGAAATTCAGTCGTGATGAATCCTAACCCCCCACCACAAGTTCTCCTACTAATAACAAGCTGAAAGCCATGCGTAGCTTCTCCTTTTACTCTTCCTGTCTCGGAGTTAGTGATATCACTTATTATTATTAGACCTAAAAACCCTTATCACACAGCTCTGACCCATGACAATAAAGGGTCGTATTAAACCAAACATTCACAAGCTGTGGTGTGGCTGCTGTGTAGTTAGATTTTATACGCTGTGAAGACGTCTTTCTGACTGTCTGAAATTCTATAAAGGAACATTTTTAATTCCATTGGTAATGTTTTCACGGTTATAGTGGAATCATTTTTGTTCAGTTCAATTCAAGAGTGCAGGCTGTTTCCCCTACATGTACCCTGGCTCAGTGGTCTACATGTTTCATTGACAACACATGGCCATGGGGAGAAACCCTGTCACTACTGTAACCTAGTAACTGGTCGTCTGTGTTCTAGACAGCCTCCCTCTGCTGCTGGGATCCTAAATCAGGGTGCATCAGAATGAGACAGAGCAACATGAGCATATTTAATACATGTTATATAGTCAGCCCAGAGATGGGCAACTGGTCCACTGTTTGTCCATAATGATCATCGTTATGTTTGGAGGAAAAAGGGGAGGCTTGCAAGTCGAAGAACACCATCCCAACCGTGAAGCACGGGGGTGGCAGCATCATGTTGTGGGGGTGCTATGCTGTAGGAGGGACTGGTGCACTTCACAAAATAGGTGGCATCATGAGGCAGGTAAATTATGTGGATATATTGAAGCAACATCTCAAGACATCAGTTAGGAAGTTAAAGCTTGGTCGCAAATGGGTCTTCCAGATGGACAATGACCCCAAGCTTACTTCCAAAGTTGTGGCAAAATGACTTAAGGACAACAAAGTCAAGGTATTGGAGTGGCCATCACAAAGCCCTGACCTCAATTCCATAGAAACATTTTGGGCAGAACTGAAAAAGCGTGTGCGAGCAAAGGAGGCCTACAAATCTGACTCAGTTACACCAGCTCTGTCAGGAGGAATGGGCCAAAAGTCACCCAACTTATTGTGGGAAGCTTATGGAAGGCTACCCGAAACGTTTGACCCAAGTTAAACAATTTAAAGGCAATGCTACCAAATACAAATTGAGAATATTTGAGGGAAGCTGTCTAGGCCACAGAAGACCAGTTACTGGGTTACAGTAGTATATAGAGAACTGATAGTGAGTATATTGACCGTATGTAAACTGATGACCCACTGGGAATGTGATGAAAGAAATAAAAGATGGAAGAAATCATTCTCCTTTCTATTATTCTGACATTTCACATTGTTAAAATGAAGTGTGGATCCTAACTGACCTCAGACAGGGAATTCTTACTGGGATTAAATGTCAGGAATTGTGAAAAACTGAGTTTAAATGTATTTGGCTAAGGTGTGTATAAACTTCTGACTTCAACTGTGTGTACTACATTACTAAAAGTATGTGGAAACCTTCTAGTTCAACATCTCATTCCAAAATCATGGGCATTTAATATGGAGTTGTTCTCCCCCTTTGCTGCTGTAATAGCCTCCACTCCTCTAGGAAGGCTTTCCACTAGTTGTTGATACGTTGCTGCAGGGACTTACTTCCATTCAGCCACAAGAGCGTTAGTGACGTCGGGCACTGATGTTGGGCGATTAGGCCTGGCTCGCAGTCAGCGTTCCAATTCATCCCAAAGGTGTCTGGTGGGGTTGAGCTCAGTGCTCTGTGCAGGCCAGTCAAGTTCTTCCACGCCGATCTCGACAAACCATTTCTGTATGGACCTCACTTTTTGCACGTGGGCTTGCTGAAACGGGAAAGGCCCTTCCACAAAGTTGGAAGCATAGAATCGTCTAGAATATTATTGTATGCTGTAGCATTAAGACTACAGCATACAAGGGTTCTCCTTGTATATACCCTCGTTATTTTTTATTTTTTTTATTTTTTATTTCACCTTTATTTAACCAGGTAGGCTAGTTGAGAACAAGTTCTCATTTGCAACTGCGACCTGGCCAAGATAAAGCATAGCAGTGTGAACAGACAACACAGTTACACATGGAGTAAACAATTAACAAGTCAATAACACAGTAGAAAAAAAGGGGAGTCTATATACAATGTGTGCAAAAGGCATAAGGAGGTAGGGGAATAATTACAATATTGCAGATTAACACGAGTGATAAATGATCAGATGATCATGTACAGGTAGAGATATTGGTGTGCAAGAGAGCAGAAAAGTAAATAAATAAAAACTGTGGGGATGAGGTAGGTGAAAATGGGTGGGCTATTTACCAACCAAGCTGCAGCGATCGGTTAGCTGCTCAGATAGCTGATGTTTGAAGTTGGTGAGGGAGATAAAAGTCTCCAACTTCAGCGATTTTTGCAATTCGTTCCAGTCACAGGCAGCAGAGTACTGGAACGAAAGGTGTCCGAATGAGGTGTTGGCTTTAGGGATGATCAGTGAGATACACCTGCTGGAGCGCGTGCTACGGATGGGTGTTGCCATCGTGACCAGTGAACTGAGATAAGGCGGAGCTTTACCTAGCATGGCCTTGTAAATGACCTGGAGCCAGTGGGTCTGGCGACGAATATGTAGCGAGGGCCAGCCGACTAGAGCATACAAGTCGCAGTGGTGGGTAGTATAAGGTGCTTTAGTGACAAAACGGATGGCACTGTGAAACTGCATCCAGTTTGCTGTGTAGAGTGTTGGAAGCGATTTTGTAGATGACATCGCCGAAGTCGAGGATCGGTAGGATAGTCAGTTTTACTAGGGTAAGCTTGGCAGCGTGAGTGAAGGAGGCTTTGTTGCGGAATAGAAAGCCGACTCTTGATTTGATTTTCGATTGGAGATGTTTGATATGGGTCTGGAAGGAGAGTTTGCAGTCTTCCCTTCACTGGAACTAATGGGCCTAGCCCAAACCATTATTTCTCCTCCACCAAACTTTACAGTTGGCACTGCATTCGTGCAGGTAGCGTTCTCCTGGCATCCGCCAAACCCGGATTCGTCTGTCGTGACTGCCAGATGGTGAAGCGTATTCATCACTCCAGAGAACGTGTTTCCATTGCTTCAGAGTCCAATGGCGGTGAGCTATACACCACTCCAGCTGACGCTTGGCATTGCTCGTGGTGATCTTAGAATTGTGTGCGGCTGCTCGGCCATGGAAACACATTTCATGTAGTGTATAAAATTGCACACTCTTCTCTCCGGACCAATGTATATAATTGCAGGTGGGTGGGGGTGGGGGGGCTTTAAAGTGTTTTGCTCGCAAGGTGAAATGTTTTTGCCTATACTCAGTGTATGGGGTGTGATCTCTGTACACTCGCAGTCGTGAGATTGTGTTCTTACCTTTTTGGAGTTGGCCTGCTTGGCCATTTTCAAGAACTGCAAAATATTCAAGCAACGTGCCAAAAGGAAAAACAGTTTATGAACGTTTAACTCCCAAAGCAGTAACAACAAAACAAACCTCTCTGTCTCTGCCAGGTCTCTGGATGGACGGTTACAGGTGTCCCACAGGAAGGGCCTCCCGCACGTCATCTACTGCCGCCTGTGGCGCTGGCCGGACCTGCAGTCCCACCACGAGCTGCGGGCCGTGGAGCTCTGTGAGTACGCCTTCCACACCAAGAAGGATGAGGTGTGTGTCAACCCCTACCACTACCAGAGGGTGGAGACGCCAGGTACAGACAACAGTCCCCTTTCATTAAAAACCACCAGAGGTTCAATGAGCTTCGCCTCAGTAGCATGTATTGCACATCTTGTAAATGTATTGGCTCTTGTGACTACTGGTTTGACAGGTGTGAGAGGCTCCGCCTCAGCTGTCATTTGTGAAAACATAAAAGAGCTATCTATCACTTTTGGTGTGTTAGAGAAACAATGCATTGTATCTGTGCATTTGTGTTCTTTCTGTTTCTGTCTGTGATACATGTCTAATTGTGTTTCTGTCTGTGTGTGATACATGTCTAATTGTGTTTCTGTCTGTCTGTGATACATGTCTAATTGTGTTTCTGTCTGTGTGTGATACATGTCTAATTGTGTTTCTGTCTGTGTGTGATACATGTCTAATTGTGTTTCTGTCTGTCTGTGATACATGTCTAATTGTGTTTCTGTCTGTGTGTGATACATGTCTAATTGTGTTTCTGTCTGTGTGTGATACATGTCTAATTGTGTTTCTGTCTGTGTGCGATACATGTCTACTTGTGTTTCTGTCTGTGTGTGATACATGTCTACTTGTGTTTCTGTCTGTGTGCGATACATGTCTAATTGTGTTTCTGTCTGTGTGCGATACATGTCTAATTGTGTTTCTGTCTGTGTGCGATACATGTCTAATTGTGTTTCTGTCTGTGTGCGATACATGTCTACTTGTGTTTCTGTCTGTGTGTGATACATGTCTACTTGTGTTTCTGTCTGTGTGCGATACATGTCTACTTGTGTTTCTGTCTGTGTGCGATACATGTCTAATTGTGTTTCTGTCTGTGTGTGATACATGTCTAATTGTGTTTCTGTCTGTGTGCGATACATGTCTAATTGTGTTTCTGTCTGTGTGCGATACATGTCTAATTGTGTTTCTGTCTGTGTGCGATACATGTCTAATTGTGTTTCTGTCTGTGTGCGATACATGTCTAATTGTGTTTCTGTCTGTGTGCGATACATGTCTAATTGTGTTTCTGTCTGTGTGCGATACATGTCTACTTGTGTTTCTGTCTGTCTGTGATACATGTCTACTTGTGTTTCTGTCTGTCTGTGATACATGTCTAATTGTGTTTCTGTCTGTCTGTGATACATGTCTAATTGTGTTTCTGTCTGTCTGTGATACATGTCTAATTGTGTTTCTGTCTGTCTGTGATACATGTCTAATTGTGTTTCTGCAGTGCTGCCTCCTGTGCTGGTTCCCAGACACACAGAGATCCCCAGTGAGTTTCCTCCTCTGGACGACTACAGCCACTCCATCCCAGAGAACACCAACTTCCCCGCCGGCATCGAGCCACAGAGCAACTACATACCAGGTGATATATCAGTCATATTACTAGTGAGACCAGTCTACATACCAGGTGACATCAGTCCTATAACTAGTGAGACCAGGTTACATACCAGGTGACATAACAGTCATATTACTAGTGAGACCAGTCTACATAC
>NC_060177.1:7236259-7271259 GCF_021184085.1 Oncorhynchus gorbuscha
ATATTACTAGTGAGACCAGTCTACATACCAGGTGACATAACAGTCATATTACTAGTGAGACCAGTCTACATACCAGGTGACATATCAGTCATATTACTAATGAGACCAGTCTACATACCAGGTGACATATCAGTCATATTACTAGTGAGACCAGTCTACATACCAGGTGACATATCAGTCATATTACTAGTGAGACAAGTCTATATACCAGGTGACATCAGTCATATTACTAGTGAGACCAGTCTACATACCAGGTGACATATCAGTCATATTACTAGTGAGACCAGTCTACATACCAGGTGACATATCAGTCATATTACTAGTGAGACCAGTCTACATACCAGGTGACATATCAGTCATATTACTAGTGAGACCAGTCTATATACCAGGTGACATATCAGTCATATTACTAGTGAGACCAGTCTATATATCAGTCATATAACTAGTGAGACCAGTCTGTATATCAGTCATTACTAGTGAGACCAGTCTACATACCAGGTGACATATCAGTCATATTACTAGTGAGACAAGTCTATATATCAGTCATATAACTAGTGAGACCAGTCTACATACCAGGTGACATCAGTCCTATAACTAGTGAGACCAGTCTACATACCAGGTGACATATCAGTCATATTACTACTGAGACAAGTCTATATATCAGTCATATAACTAGTGAGACCAGTCTACATACCAGGTGACATCAGTCCTATAACTAGTGAGACCAGTCTACATACCAGGTGACATCAGTCATATTACTAGTGAGACCAGTCTACATACCAGGTGACATATCAGTCATATTACTAGTGAGACAAGTCTATATATCAGTCATATAACTAGTGAGACCAGTCTACATACCAGGTGACATATCAGTCATATTACTAGTGAGACCAGTCTACATACCAGGTGACATAACAGTCGTATAACTAGTGAGACCAGTCTACATACCAGGTGACATCAGTCGTATAACTAGTGAGACCAGTCTACATACCAGGTGACATCAGTCGTATTACTAGTGAGACCAGTCTACATACCAGGTGACATATCAGTCCTATAACTAGTGAGACAAGTCTATATATCAGTCGTATTACTAGTGAGACCAGTGGTAAAGGAGGTGAAACTAGTCCTCACACAGACTCCTGGAGCAGGTGAGACCAGTCCGGATTTATGCAGCATGTTATAGAAAAGTCTTACAGTGGACGAGACTGGTCTAAGTGAGACACGTTTAAAATGAGAGGAAGGTCGGTGAGAGAAGTCTTAAAGCAAGTTAAAATCCCATTCAAGCGGACCAGACCGGTGAGTAGGGGAGACTGGCCAAGAGTTTGCAATGCATGACCTTGTTTCACACAGCTCAGTGTCTGGGATGTGGTCTTGTCTGCCCACTCTCACACAGTCTAGTTGTGACAGACGAGGGTTTTTATCCAGTAACTTTTCCTTCAGTTCTCCTCCTGGCTTCTCAGTGAGGTTGGGTGACAGCCACTGCCCCTCTAGCCCCTCTGTTTTCTCTAGCCCCCTTTCCTTCTAGCCCCTCTAGCCACCTAGACCCCTCTCCTTCCTTCACAGTGAGTTTGGGTGATGGCCACTTAGACCCCTCTCCTTCCTTCACAGTGAGTTTGGGTGATGGCCACCTAGAGCCCTCTCTTCCTTCACAGTGAGTTTGGGTGACGGCCACCTAGAGCCCTCTCCTTCCTTCACAGTGAGTTTGGGTGATGGCCACCTAGAGCCCTCTCCTTCCTTCACAGTGAGTTTGGGTGATGGCCACCTAGAGCCCTCTCCTTCCTTCACAGTGAGTTTGGGTGATGGCCACCTAGAGCCCTCTCCTTCCTTCACAGTGAGTTTGGGTGACGGCCACCTAGAGCCCTCTCCTTCCTTCACAGTGAGTTTGGGTGACGGCCACCTAGAGCCCTCTCCTTCCTTCACAGTGAGTTTGGGTGACGGCCACCTAGAGCCCTCTCCTTCCTTCACAGTGAGTTTGGGTGACGGCCACCTAGAGCCCTCTCCTTCCTTCACAGTGAGTTTGGGTGACGGCCACCTAGAGCCCTCTCCTTCCTTCACAGTAAGTTTGGGAGACGGCCACCTAGAGCCCTCTCCTTCCTTCACAGTGAGTTTGGGAGACGCCACCTAGAGCCCTCTCCTTCCTTCTCGGTGAGTTTGGGAGACGGCCACCTAGAGCCCTCTCCTTCCTTCACAGTGAGTTTGGGTGATGGCCACCTAGAGCCCTCTCCTTCCTTCACAGTCACCTAGAGCCCTCTCCTTCCTTCACAGTCACCTAGAGCCCTCTCCTTCCTTCACAGTCACCTAGAGCCCTCTCCTTCCTTCACAGTGAGTTTGGGAGACGGCCACCTAGACCCCTACCTTCAGACAGACTCTAGCAGAGGTGTGAGCTACATCAGCAGAGCGGATGAACAGTTGCCAAACACACACACTCACACTGAGTCCAGAGGAGGTGGGCAGTCTCTGCCTGGCACAAATGGTGTCTGTGGTGGCTTGAGAAGCCGTCAGAAGCAGACACTGCCTCGTGGAGACCAGACCAGCACATGATCTGTTACTACCTCTGGAGGACAAGTTGACCCCCCTGTTACAGTCAATACATTCAGCCTGTTGGGAGTAGAACCAACTCAGTCAATACATTCAGCCTGTCGGGAGTAGAACCAACTCAGTCAGTACATTCAGTCTGTTGGGAGTAGAACCAACTCAGTCAGTCCATTCAGCATGTCGGGAGTAGAACCAACTCAGTCAGTACATTCAGCCTGTCAGGAGTAGAACCAACTCAGTCAGTACATTCAGTCTGTTGGGAGTAGAAGCAACTCAGTCAGTACATTCAGCATGTCGGGAGTAGAACCAACTCAGTCAGTACATTCAGTCTGTCGGGAGTAGAACCAACTCAGTCAGTACATTCAGCCTGTCAGGAGTAGAACCAACTCAGTCAATACATTCAGCCTGTCAGGAGTAGAACCAACTCAGTCAATACATTCAGCCTGTCAGGAGTAGAACCAACTCAGTCAGTACATTCAGTCTGTTGGGAGTAGAACCAACTCAGTCAGTACATTCAGCCTGTCGGGAGTAGAACCAACTCAGTCAATACTTTCAGCCTGTCGGGAGTAGAACCAACTCAGTCAGTACATTCAGCCTGTCGGGAGTAGAACCAACTCAGTCAGTACATTCAGCCTGTCGGGAGTAGAACCAACTCAGTCAATACATTCAGCCTGTCGGGAGTAGAACCAACTCAGTCAGTACTTTCAGCCTGCCGGGAGTAGAACCAACTCAGTCAATACATTCAGCCTGTCGGGAGTAGAACCAACTCAGTCAATACATTCAGCCTGTCGCGAGTAGAACCAACTCAGTCAGTACATTCAGCCTGTTTTCTACTGGGTTCCCCTTCCCTTCCCTGAATAAAAGCATTGGCCGAGAGCGCAATGACAAAGGGCGTTGTTAATATGCATATGTGGAGCAGTGTAGGGGCCTTTGGGACATGTTATTAGAAGGAACCTACCAACCAATCATTGTTTACTCTATTGGCTGTGGTTTACTAGTGGTGTGTGTGTTTCAGAGACTCCTCCACCTGGCTATCTCAGTGAAGATGGGGAGACCAGTGATCACCTGATGAACCACAGCATGGACACCAGTTCACCCAACCTGTCACCAAACCCAGTGTCTCCAACACACAGCAATTTAGGTAAGCATTAGGACTGGGTATGACCATGGACCTCACAATACAATATTATCACCATACTTAGGTGCCGAGACTGTATGTGTTGCCATTCAATACTGCAATGTGAAATTCCCAACACATCTCTCTTCAAATGTCTGCTGCAGAGAGATGAGAGGGCAGGAGAATGTTTTTGTTTGTTGGTGTAGTTACCTCCAACGAAAAATAAATACAAAAATTGCTATTTGGTTGTGTGTTTGGGGATGTTTATTTGTGAGATTTAGGCACAGTGTGTGTGTCTGTCTATGTGTGTCTGTCTGTGTGTGGGTGTGTGTGTGTGGGTCTGTGTGTGTGTGTCTGTCTGTGTGTGTGTGTGGGTCTGTGTGTGTGTGTGTGTGGGTCTGTGTGTGTGTGTCTGTCTGTGTGTGTGTGTGGGTCTGTGTGTGTGTGTGGGTCTGTGTGTGTGTGTGTGTGTGTGTGTGTGTGTGTGTGTGTGTGTCTGTGTGTGTGTGTGTCTGTGTGTGTGTGTGTGTGTGTGTCTGTGTGTGTGTGTCTGTCTATGTGTGTCTGTGTGTGTGTGTCTGTCTGTGTGTGTGTGTGTCTGTCTGTGTGTGTGTCTGTCTGTCTGTGTGTGTGTGTGGGTCTGTGTGTGTGTGTCTGTCTGTGTGTGTGTGTGTGGGTCTGTGTGTGTGTCTGTGTGTGGGGTCTGTGTGTCTGTCTGTCTGTCTGTGTGTGTGTGTGTGGGTCTGTGTGTGTGTGTGTGTCTGTGTGTGTGTGTGTCTGTGTGTGTGTGTGTGGTCTGTCTGTGTGTGTGTGGGTCTGTGTGTGGGGTCTGTGTGTGTGTGGGTCTGTGTGTCTGTGTGGGTCTGTGTGTGTGGGGTCTGTGTGTGTGTGTGTGTCTGTGTGTGTGTGTGTGTGTCTGTGTGTGTGTGTGTGTGTGTGTGTGTGTGTGTGTGTGTGTGTGTGTGTGTGTGTGTGTGTGTGTGTGTGTGTGTGTGTGTGTGTGTGTGTGTGTGTGTGTGTGTGTGTGTGTGTCTGTGTGTGTGTGTCTGTCTGTGTGTGTGTGTGTGTGTGGGTCTGTGTGTGTGTGTCTGTCTGTGTGTCTGTGTGTCTGTCTGTGTGTGTGTGTGTGTGTGTCTGTCTGTCTGTGTGTGTGTCTGTCTGTGTGTCTGTCTGTCTGTCTGTGTGTGTGTCTGTGTGTCTGTGTGTGTGTGTGTGTGTGTGTGTGTCTGTGTGTGTGTCTGTGTGTGTGTCTGTGTGTCTGTCTGTGTGTGTGTGTGTGTGTGTGTGTCTGTGTGTGTGTGTGGTGTGTGTGTGTGTGTCTGTCTGTGTGTGTGTGTGTGGTCTGTGTGTGTGTGTGGGTCTGTGTGTGTGTGTGTCTGTGTGTGTGTGTGTCTGTGTGTGTGTGGGTCTGTGTGTGTGTGTGTGTGTGTGTGTGTGTGTGTGTGTGTGGTGTGTGTGTGTGTGTCTGTGTGTCTGTGTGTCTGTGTGTCTGTCTGTCTGTCTGTCTGTCTGTCTGTCTGTCTGTCTGTCTGTCTGTCTGTCTGTCTGTCTGTCTGTCTGTCTGTCTGTCTGTCAACTAGCGGACAAGTGTTGCACCGCAGCCCTCCCTCGGGAAGCCAGTCCACTGCTCCGTATTGTAACAGAGGAAACCTGGTCTGAGCCCAGAGCTGTGGCCAAGTCAGTCAGCCCACACTGACATCAATGATAATATCCTGTTTATTAAATCACTGTTTCTGGCCCAGCTACTATAGAAAACAACAAATAGACTGGGTCTTCACATGGGCCCAGACAGTTCACTGTACTTCAAATAGACTGGGCCTTCACATGGGCCCAGACAGTTCACTGTACTTCAAATAGACTGGGCCTTCACATGGGCCCAGACAGTTCACTGTACTTCAAATAGACTGGGCCTTCACTTGGGCCCAGACAGTTCACTGTACTTCAAATAGACTGGGCCTTCACTTGGGCCCAGACAGTTCACTGTACTTCAAATGTAAATGTTGGAAGTAGTTAGAAGGAAAAGTAAAAATAAATCTGTGCTGTTACGAGAACTGTGCAAGCGTTTGCTGAATGTTTTGGTTCCGGAACCCTGTAAGTTGCCGTTGTCTCCTCTGTCTCTGCGTGAGGGCCGAGGGAACTGGCAGACTTTGTCCTGTTGGTTTTTCTCCCGCTTTTCTTTTTCCATATTCCATCTTTATATCCTCTACTTCCCTGGCTCTGCTGTTCTCTCTCTCTTCAGTCTCCCTCTCTCTTTATGTCCTCTACTTCCCTGGCTCTGCTGTTCTCTCTCTCTTCAGTCTCCCTCTCTCTTTATGTCCTCTACCTCCCTGGCTCTGCTGTTCTCTCTCTCTTCAGTCTCCCTCTCTCTTTATGTCCTCTACCTCCCTGGCTCTGCTGTTCTCTCTCTCTTCAGTCTCCCTCTGTCTTTATATCCTCTACTTCCCTGGCTCTGCTGTTCTCTCTCTCTTCAGTCTCCCTCTCTCTTTATGTCCTCTACCTCCCTGGCTCTGCTGTTCTCTCTCTCTTCAGTCTCCCTCTGTCTTTATATCCTCTACTTCCCTGGCTCTGCTGTTCTCTCTCTTTATGTCCTCTACCTCCCTGGCTCTGCTGTTCTCTCTCTTTATGTCCTCTACCTCCCTGGCTCTGCTGTTCTCTCTCTCTTCAGTCTCCCTCTCTCTATGTCCTCTACCTCCCTGGCTCTGCTGTTCTCTCTCTCTTCAGTCTCCCTCTGTCTTTATATCCTCTACTTCCCTGGCTCTGCTGTTCTCTCTCTTTATATCCTCTACCTCCCTGGCTCTGCTGTTCTCTCTCTTCAGTCTCCCTCTGTCTTTATATCCTCTACTTCCCTGGCTCTGCTGTTCTCTCTCTCTTCAGTCTCCCTCTGTCTTTATATCCTCTACTTCCCTGGCTCTGCTGTTCTCTCTCTTCAGTCTCCCTCTGTCTTTATATCCTCTACCTCCCTGGCTCTGCTGTTCTCTCCCTCTTCAGTCTCCCTCTGTCTTTATATCCTCTACCTCCCTGGCTCTGCTGTTCTCTCTCTTTATGTCCTCTACCTCCCTGGCTCTGCTGTTCTCTCTCTCTTCAGTCTCCCTCTGTCTTTATATCCTCTACCTCCCTGGCTCTGCTGTTCTCTCTCTCTTCAGTCTCCCTCTTTCTTTATATCCTCTACCTCCCTGGCTCTGCTGTTCTCTCTCTCTTCAGTCTCCCTCTGTCTTTATATCCTCTACTTCCCTGGCTCTGCTGTTCTCTCTTCAGTCTCCCTCTGTCTTTATATCCTCTACCTCCCTGGCTCTGCTGTTCTCTCTCTCTTCAGTCTCCCTCTGTCTTTATATCCTCTACCTCCCTGGCTCTGCTGTTCTCTCTCTCCATCTTTATCTGCTCTGCTGTTATCTCCCTCCATCTTTATCTCTAGCTGTATCTTTTCTCCTCACTTCTGTTTCCCTTTCTCTTCCCTCTATCTTTATATCTTCACATTGTACCCACCTCTTTGTGTCTCTGTCTCTGTCTATCTACATTTACATTTAAGTCATTTAGCAGACGCTCTTATCCAGAGCGACTTACTCTGTCTCTCTGTGTTCTGTCTTTTACTCTGAAGTAGTCCCATATATATGATATTGGTAAAGGCTTAGTCCCAAGTAGGATGCTCAATAACTATCTAAATAAAGTGTTTCCCCATGTCTCTCCTGTGTCTGTCAGACCTACAGCCTGTGATGTACTGTGAACCAGCCTTCTGGTGTTCTATCTCCTACTACGAGCTGAACCAGCGGGTGGGCGAGACCTTCCACGCCTCCCAGCCGTCCCTCACCGTGGACGGCTTCACCGACCCCTCCAACTCAGAGCGCTTCTGCCTGGGCCTCCTCTCCAACGTCAACCGTAACGCCGCTGTGGAGCTGACACGCAGACACATCGGTACTGACGCTTTGAAAATAAACCGCTGACAAAATGACTTTTGGCCTGATGCTCGGTCATTGACATGAGGGGAAAGTGAAATGGAACAGCAGTGTTAGATGGGATAACTAGTCAACTTTAGGACTACCCCTACTTCCAACCTGAACCACCTGTACTGGCCACACATGGTAGCAACTTGAAACAGAGTTGTGTTTACAAGGTCATTCACACCAGAGTACAGAGAAAGAGAGATGTTTTATTAGCCAATACCTTAGGTCGGGGGTGGGGGCCTTAGGTCAGGGGTGGGGGCCTTAGGTCGGGGGGTGGGGGCCTTAGGGGGGGTGGGGGCCTTAGGTCGGGGGTGGGGGCCTTAGGTCGGGGGTGGGGGCCTTAGGTCGGGGGGTGGGGGCCTTAGGTCGGGGGTGGGGGCCTTAGGTCGGGGGGTGGGGGCCTTAGGTCGGGGGTGGGGGCCTTAGGTCGGGGGGTGGGGGGTCCCTTAGGTCGGGGGGTGGGGGCCTTAGGTCGGGGGTGGGGGGCCTTAGGTCAGGGGGTGGGGGCCTTAGGTCGGGGGTGGGGGCCTTAGGTCGGGGGGTGGGGGCCTTAGGTCGGGGGTGGGGGCCTTAGGTCGGGGGTGGGGGCCTTAGGTCGGGGGGGGGGGGGGGCATAGGTCGGGGGGGTGGGCAAATAGATTCACACCACGGGGCCATTTTTGTCAGAGAATGGTCAAGGGGCCAGAACATAATTATAATATTTTGTACACTGCTAAGCCCAAAATGAAATTGTATTTGAAAATACCAATCATTTCATACCTTGATTACAGTGAGACACTATCACATTTGTCAATTTTTTTGAGGGGGGTACTTGGGAACAAGTTAAGTATTCAGACATCTGGACTTCCACATTTTGTTACGTTACAGATTTATTCTAAAATGTATTTAATTACACACAGTACCCCATAATGACCAAGCACTAACAGGTTTTAGAAATGTTTGCAAATGTATTTTTTTTAAACGAATACCTTATTTACATAATTATTCAGACCCTTTGCTATGAGACTCTAAATTGAACTCCAGGGTATCATTTCCATTGATCATCCTTGAGATGTTTCTACAACTTGATTGAAGTCCACCTGTGGTAAATTCAATTGATTGGACATGATTTGTAAAGGCGCACACACCTGTCTATATAAGGTCCCACAGTTGACGGTGCATGTCAGGGCAAAAGCCAAGCCACGAGGCACAGATCTGGGGAAGGGTGCCAAACAAATGGCTACAGCATTGAAGGTCCCCAAAAAACACAGTGGCCTCCATCATTCTTAAATGGAAGAAGTTTGGAACCGCCAAGACTCTTCCTAGAGCTGGCCACACTGCCAAACTGAGCAATTGGGGGAGAAGGGCCTTGGTCAGGGAGGTGACCGAGAACCCGATGGTCACTCTGACAGAGCTCCAGAGTTCCTTTGTGGAAATGGATGTCATCTGAAAGGTTCTCCCATCTCTGCAGCACTCCACCAATCAGGCCTTTATGGTAGAGTGGCCAGACGGAAGCCACTCCTCAGTAAGAGGCACTTGATAGCCCGCTTGGAGTTTGCCAAAAGGCACCTAAAGACTCTGTCCATGAGAAACAATTCTCTGGTCTGATGAAACCAAGATTCAACTCTTTGATCTGAATGCCAAGCATCACGTCTGGAGGGAACCTGGCACCATCCCTACGGTGAAGCATGGTGGTGGCAGCATCATGCTGTGGGATTGTTTTTCAGCGGCAGGGACTGGAAGACTAGTCAGGATCTAGGGAAAGATGAACAGAGCAAAGTACAGAGATCCTTGATTAAAACCTGCTCCAGAACGCTCAGGACCTCAGACTGGGGAAAAGGTTCACTTTCCAACAGGACAACGACCCTAAGCACACAGCCAAGACAACGCAGGAGTGGCTTCGGGACAAGTCTCAATGTCCTTAATTGGCCCAGCCAAGGCTGGACTTGAACCTGATCGAACATCTCTGGAGAGACCTGAAAATAGCTGTGCAGCGACGCTCTTCATCCAACCTGACAGAGCTTGAGAGGATCTGCAGAGAAGAATGGGAGAAACTCCCCAAATACAGATATGCCAAGCTTGTAGCATCATACCCAAGAAGACTGGAGGCTGTAATTGCAGCCAAAGGTGCTTCAACAAAGTACTGAGTAAAGGGTCTTAATACTTATGTACAGTGCCTTGCGAAAGTATTCGGCCCCCTTGAACTTTGCGACCTTTTGCCACATTTCAGGCTTCAAACATAAAGATATAAAACTGTATTTTTTTGTGAAGAATCAACAACAAGTGGGACACAATCATGAAGTGGAACGACATTTATTGGATATTTCAAACTTTTTTTAACAAATCAAAAACTGAAAAATTGGGCGTGCAAAATTATTCAGCCCCTTTACTTTCAGTGCAGAAAACTCTCTCCAGAAGTTCAGTGTTCGGATCTCTGAATGATCCAATGTTGACCTAAATGACTAATGATGATAAATACAATCCACCTGTGTGTAATCAAGTCTCTGTATAAATGCACCTGCACTGTGATAGTCTCAGAGGTCCGTTAAAAGCGCAGAGAGCATCATGAAGAACAAGGAACACATCAGGCAGGTCCGAGATACTGCTGTGAAGAAGTTTAAAGCCGGATTTGGATACAAAAAGATTTCCAAAGCTTTAAACATCCCAAGGAGCACTGTGCAAGCGATAATATTAAAATGGAAG
The DNA here is from genome assembly GCF_021184085.1 of Oncorhynchus gorbuscha. NCBI lineage: Eukaryota > Metazoa > Chordata > Actinopteri > Salmoniformes > Salmonidae > Oncorhynchus > Oncorhynchus gorbuscha. The sequence continues at coordinate 7,246,532 of NC_060177.1, forward strand.
GAGTATCAGACCACTGCAAATCTACCAAGACCTGGCCGTCCTTCTAAACTTTCAGCTCATACAAGGAGAAGACTGATCAGAGATGCAGCCAAGAGGCCCATGATCACTCTGGATGAACTGCAGAGATCTACAGCTGAGGTGGGAGACACTGTCCATAGGACAACAATCAGTCATATATTGCACAAATCTGGCCTTTATGGAAGAGTGGCAAGAAGAAAGCCATTTCTTAAAGATATCCATAAAAAGTGTTGTTTAAAGTTTGCCACAAGCCACCTGGGAGACACACCAAACATGTGGAAGAAGGTGCTCTGGTCAGATGAAACCAAAATTGAACTTTTTGGCAACAATGCAAAACGTTATGTTTGGCGTAAAAGCAACACAGCCCATCACCCTGAACACACCATCCCCACTGTCAAACATGGTGGTGGCAGCATCATGGTTTGGGCCTGCTTTTCTTCAGCAGGGACAGGGAAGATGGTTAAAATTGATGGGAAGATGGATGGAGCCAAATACAGGACCATTCTGGAAGAGAACCTGATGGAGTCTGCAAAAGACCTGAGACTGGGACGGAGATTTGTCTTCCAACAAGACAATGATCCAAAACATAAAGCAAAATCTACAATGGAATGGTTCAAAAATAAACATATCCAGGTATTAGAATGGCCAAGTCAAAGTCCAGACCTGAATCCAATCGAGAATCTGTGGAAAGAACTGAAAACTGCTGTTCACAAATGCTCTCCATCCAACCTCACTGAGCTCGAGCTGTTTTGCAAGGAGGAATGGTAAAAAAAAATCAGTCTCTCGATGTGCAAAACTGATAGACATACCCCAAGCTACAAAGTATTAACTTAAGGGGGCTGAATAATTTTGCATGCCCAATTTTTCAGTTTTTGATTTGTTAAAAAAGTTTGAAATATCCAATAAATGTCGTTCCACTTCATGATTGTGTCCCACTTGTTGTTGATGCTTTAAAAAAAATACAGTTTATATCTTTATGTTTGAAGCCTGAAATGTGGCAAAAGGTCGCAAAGTTCAAGGGGGCCGAATACTTTCGCAAGGCACTGTAAATGTGATATTTCAGTTTTCTATTTTTAATACATTTGCAAAAATGTAAAATAAAAAAGGTTGCTTTCTCATTATAGGGTATTGTGTGTAGATTGATGAGGGGGGGGGGGTTAATCCATTTTAGTATAAGGCTAACGTAACAAAGTCAAGGGGTCTGAATACCTTGCGAATGCACTGTATTTAGGTATACATCACATGTTCGTTGTCATCCGTGTTCAGAATTGAATGGTCTGTGTGTTCACATCAGGGGTGGTTCTGGTTCTAGACAGATGGTTCTCTGTTTGTCTGCAGGCAGAGGGGTACGGTTGTACTATATTGGAGGAGAGGTGTTTGCAGAGTGCCTCAGCGACAGTGCCATCTTCGTCCAGAGTCCCAACTGTAACCAGCGTTACGGCTGGCACCCCGCCACTGTCTGCAAGATCCCCCCAGGTGAGAGCTGAGAAGTGTGTGTGTGTGTCAAAGAGAGCGAGACAAAAGGTTGACACACAGTAGGTTAATGTCCACAATGACTGTCGTACTGTGGTTACTCACCAACACACGTACGACACACACACACACCTCCATTCATTGTGTCTTGACGGTAACGGTTTGTCGGACGGTTGTGTGACGGTTCCGTAGGCTGCAACCTGAAGATCTTTAACAACCAGGAGTTTGCTGCCCTGCTGGCCCAGTCGGTGAACCAGGGCTTCGAGGCAGTCTACCAGCTCACCAGGATGTGCACCATCCGCATGAGCTTCGTCAAGGGCTGGGGAGCAGAGTACAGGTAACACACAGTCCACAGCGACACGCTCTCATTAAGGGTTCATGTATTAAACCAGAGTCGACCCTTGTCGGTCGTTGATACCCGGCTCCTACCTGATGAGCTCACTAGGTGATTCAGATGAGACGGTACAGGAATGGAGAAACTATGTGGGATGGCTGAGGGGTACAAGGTTAAATAACTATGTGGGATGGCTGAGGGGTACAAGGTTAAATAACTATGTGGGATGGCTGAGGGGTACAAGGTTAAATAACTATGTGGGATGGTTGAGGGGTACAAGGTTAAATAACTATGTGGGATGGCTGAGGGGTGCAAGGTTAAATAACTATGTGGGATGGCTGAGGGGTGCAAGGTTAAATAACTATGTGGGATGGCTGAGGGGTGCAAGGTTAAATAACTATGTGGGATGGCTGAGGGGTGCAAGGTTAAATAACTATGTGGGATGGCTGAGGGGTGCAAGGTTAAATAACTATGTGGGATGGCTGAGGGGTGCAAGGTTAAATAACTATGTGGGATGGCTGAGGGGTGCAAGGTTAAATAACTATGTGGGATGGCTGAGGGGTGCAAGGTTAAATAACTATGGCTGGGATGGCTGAGGGGTGCAAGGTTAAATAACTATGTGGGATGGCTGAGGGGTGCAAGGTTAAATAACTATGTGGGATGGCTGAGGGGTGCAAGGTTAAATAACTATGTGGGATGGCTGAGGGGTGCAAGGTTAAATAACTATGTGGGATGGCTGAGGGGTGCAAGGTTAAATAACTATGTGGGATGGCTGAGGGGTGCAAAATAACTATGGTTAAATAACTATGTGGGATGGCTGAGGGGTGCAAGGTTAAATAACTATGATGGCTGAGGGGTGCAAGGTTAAATAACTATGTGGGATGGCTGAGGGGTGCAAGGTTAAATAACTATGTGGGATGGCTGAGGGGTGCAAGGTTAAATAACTATGTGGGATGGCTGAGGGGTACAAGGTTAAATAACTATGTGGGATGGCTGAGGGGTGCAAGGTTAAATAACTATGTGGGATGGCTGAGGGGTGCAGAGACAGTCTGGGATATTAAATAGAACACCCTGATAGGTTATTGTATACAGTAGTTCATTCAGATGGCTGAGGGGTGCAGAGACAGTCTGGGATATTAAATAGAACACCCTGATAGGTTATTGTATACAGTAGTTCATTCAGATGGCTGAGGGGTGCAGAGACAGTCTGGGATATTAAATAGAACACCCTGATAGGTTATTGTATACAGTAGTTCATTCAGATGGCTGAGGGGTGCAGAGACAGTCTGGGATATTAAATAGAACACCCTGATAGGTTATTGTATACAGTAGTTCATTCAGATGGCTGAGGGGTGCAGGGACAGTCTGGGATATTAAATAGAACACCCTGATAGGTTATTGTATACAGTAGTTCATGCAGGAGTCTGTCCTTACACCCTAGAGGCCTTTTTTAATGTCTCTGTATTCCTAGAACAATAAGCATTCATCTATTGTAATCACAGCTACCCACCTCTCTCTTCTCCTCCTCCTCTCCTTCTCATCCTCTATAATGATGAAGTGCTCTGACAGACAGAGCTGCTGTCTTGATGTATCATTCATCACTGTGGACTGTGCTGGATTATGGCTGCTAGTAGTTCTCTGGCCTGGCAGACACACAGTGAGGGAAGCAGGAGTATGACTGCTAGTAGTTCTCTGGCCTGGCAGAGAGGTATTAAGATCAATAGCCCAAACCGGTCTGAGGTGGCTACTTTTATTTCAACTGTTTCTCCCAAGTTCCAGGACGCCAAGGGAACGTGAGGAGGAGAATAGACACAAAATAATGAAGCATTTTCTCTTGCTTTAATCTACCGATGGTTTCATTTTTAGTCACTGCCCTGCTATGCTTCTTTTTCCCTGTGCATTTCCTCACTCAAATATTTAGTTGTAATGAACTAATCATGTGTAGGTACATTTGTACAGACGTTTTCCATCAGCAGCCATTGATAAATTTGACATGTGTTTCCACAATAAGAAAAAAACCAGCTCAGCCCAGCACACACAGGGCTGAGACAGAGAGGGAGTTGTGTAAGGGGGATGGAATGCAGGAAAGAGGGGGAGGGTAGGCAGCGGGGGAGGCAGAAGACACGGAGGGAGGCGGGAGACACGGAGGGAGGCGGGAGACACGGAGGGAGGCGGGAGACACGGAGGGAGGCGGGAGACGCGGAGGGAGGCGGGAGACGCGGAGGGAGGCGGGAGACGGGAGGGAGGCGGGAGACGCGGGGAGGGAGGCGGGAGACGCGGGGGAGGCAGGCGGGAGACGCGGGGGCAGGCGGGAGACGGCGGGAGACTGGGGGCAGGCGGGAGACGCGGGGGAGGCGGCGGGAGACGCGGGGGGCAGGCGGGAGACGCTGGGGGAGCAGGCGGGAGACGCGGGGGGAGACACGCTGGCGGGAGACGCTGGGGGAGGCAGGGGGAGACGCTGGGGGAGGCAGGCGGGAGACGCTGGGGGAGAGGCGGGGGGCGGAGGGGGAGGCGGGAGACGCGGAGGGAGGGAGGCGGGAGACGCGGGAGACACGGGGGGAGAGGGAGGGGGGGGGAGGGAGACGCGGGGAGGGAGCGAGGCTGGAGACGGGAGGGCTGGAGACGCGGAGGGAGGGAGGCTGCAGGGAGGCAGGAGACGCGGAGGGAGGGAGGCTGGGAGGGAGGCAGGAGGCGGAGGGAGGGAGGCAGGAGACGGGAGGGAGGGAGGCAGGAGACGCGGAGGGAGGGAGGCAGGAGACGCGGAGGGAGGGAGGCAGGAGACGGGGAGGGAGAGGGAGGGAGGCAGGAGACGGGAGGGCGGAGGGAGGGAGGGAGGCTGGAGGCAGGAGGCGGCAGGAGGGAGGGAGGGAGGGCTGGAGGCAGGCGGAGGAGGGAGGGGCGCTGTGCTTCTGTCCCAGGGAGGTCCCTTCAGACAGAGGCTGGAGACAGAAGTTGGGAGGGCGGGAGGCAGGCCGGAAGCAGGCAGGGAGGCAGGTAGGGATGGAGGCAGGGAGGCAGGCAGGGATGGAGGCAGGGAGGCACGGAAGCAGGCTGGAGGCAGGCGGGAGACACGGAGACACTGAGGGAGGAGTGGGGCGCTGTGCTTCTGTCCCAGGGTGGGACGTCGTGTGCTCTCCTTGTCCCTTCAGACAGAAACACAATGGTTCACTGTTGACTTTTATCACTGTAGTGTTACTGCCCAGTCAGTCTACACAAGCCTGGTTCCAGATCACTGTAGTGTTACTGCCCAGTCTACACTAGCCTGGTTCCAGATCACTGTAGTGTGACTGCCCAGTCTACACTAGCCTGGTTCCAGATCACTGTAGTGTTACTGCCCAGTCAGTCTACACAAGCCTGGTTCCAGATCACTGTACTGCCCAGTCTACTGCCCAGTCAGTCTACACTAGCCTGGTTCCAGATCACTGTAGTGTTACTGCCCAGTCTACACTAGCCTGGTTCCAGATCACTGTAGTGTGACTGCCCAGTCTATGCCAGCCTGGTTCCAGATCACTGTAGTGTGACTGCCCAGTCTATGCCAGCCTGGTTCCAGATCACTGTAGTGTGACTGCCCAGTCTATGCCAGCCTGGTTCCAGATCACTGTAGTGTGACTGCCCAGTCTATGCCAGCCTGGTTCCAGATCACTGTAGTGTTAGTCTGCCCTGGTTCCAGATCACTGTAGTGTTACTGCCCAGTCTACACGAGCCTGGGTTCCAGATCACTGTTGTGTTACTGCCCAGTCTACACTAGCCTGGTTCCAGATCACTGTAGTATTACTGCCCAGTCTACACTAGCCTGGTTCCAGATCTCAGGGGTTGACAAAACAGCACAAACATCTCGACCAGTCTATTTCTTCGGGATCTTTGACCCTTCCCTGGGACTGTTGAGCTAACGTAGGCTAATGTGAATAGCATGAGGTTGAGCTAACGTAGGCTAATGCGAATAGCATGAGGTTGAGCTAACCTAGGCTAATGTGAATAGCATGAGGTTGAGCTAACGTAGGCTAATGTGAATAGCATGAGGTTGAGCTAACGTAGGCTAATGTGAATAGCATGAGGTTGAGCTAACGTAGGCTAATGTGAATAGCATGAGGTTGAGCTAACGTAGGCTAATGTGAATAGCATGAGGTTGAGCTAACGTAGGCTAATGTGAATAGCATGAGGTTGAGCTAACGTAGGCTAATGCGAATAGCATGAGGTTGCGCTAACGTAGGCTAATACGAATAGCATGAGGTTATAAGTAACAAGAACATTTCCCTGAACAGACATATGATATTGGCAGAAAGCTTAAATTCTTGTTAATCTAACTGCACTGTTCAATTTGCAATAGCTATTAAAGTGAATGAATACCATGCTATTGTTTAAGGAGAGTACACCATTTTTGAACATTTTATTTTTGTTAATTTTACATTTATTTTACTAGGCAAGTCAGTTAAGAACAAATTCTTATTTTCAATGACGGCCTAGGAACAGTGGGTTAACTGCCTGTTCAGGGGCAGAACGACAGATTTGTACCTTGTCAGCTCGGGGATTTGAACTTGCAACCTTCCGTTTACTAGTACAACGCTCTTACCACTAGGCTATCCTGCCGCCCCAAAATGAAAAGTTATTAATAAACAATTTAGGCACATTTGGGCAGTCTTAACACAAAGTTTTGAACAGAAATGCAATAGTTCATTGTATCAGTCTAAAACTTTGCACATACACTGCAGCCATCTAGTGGCCAAAATATAAATTGCAGCTGGGCTGGAATAATACATTATGGCCTTTCTCTTTTTCAAAGATGATGGTACAAAAAAAATACAAAAGAACAGTTGTCTTTTACCAGATCTATTGTGTTATATTCTCCTACATTCCTTTCAAATTTCCACAAACTTCAAAGTGTTTCCTTTCAAATGGTACCAATAACATGCATATCCTTGCTTTAGGGCCAGAGTTACACGCGGGTATATCATTTCAGTGAAAAATGGGGGCGGTTCCTCCTCCCACTGAGAATGATCTGCTTTGAGTTGTATGATATATTTAAGCATTAAGGCACAAGGGCGTGTGGTATATGGCCAATATACCAAAGCTAAGGGCTGTTCTTATGCAAGTCTTATTCACAAACTCACACACTGTGTTGAAAACCTACAAGAAAATGGATGAGTGTTTGTCACTGTCACACAGGTATAATCCAGATCCTAGTTGATTGTGTCCTGCAGTGAACCTGTCTCTTATGTCTCCTCCTCCTCTTCGGTCTCTCTACCCAGGCGACAGACCGTGACCAGCACCCCTTGTTGGATCGAGCTGCACCTCAACGGCCCCCTGCAGTGGCTGGACAAGGTGCTCATGCAAATGGGTTCCCCCAGCATCCGCTGCTCCAGCGTGTCGTAGGAATACTCTCCCCACCGTCTCTGTCACAGCACCAGTGAATTAAACAGACTAGAGACCATAGTCACATCAACTAAAGGATCAGAAAGGGGTCGGCAGGCATTGAGAGAAGGCTTTGTGTCTTTGGAAGAAGAGCCTGTAGGCTGAGAAAGCCCAACCCTCGTCTGAGACATACTCTCCCCAACCCTCGTCTGAGACATACTCTCCCCAACCCTCGTCTGAGACATACTCTCCCCAACCCTCGTCTGAGACATACTCTCCTCAACCCTCGTCTGAGACATACTCTCCCCAACCCTCGTCTGTCACATACTCTCCCCAACCCTCGTCTGTCACATACTCTCCCCAACCCTCGTCTGTCACATACTCTCCCCAACCCTCGTCTGTCACATACTCTCCCCAACCCTCGTCTGTCACATACTCTCCCCAACCCTCGTCTGTCACATACTCTCCCCAACCCTCGTCTGTCACATACTCGTCTGTCACATACTCTCCCCAACCCTCGTCTGAGACATACTCTCCCCAACCCTCGTCTGTCACATACTCTCCCCAACCCTCGTCTGTCACATACTCTCCCCAACCCTCGTCTGTCACATACTCTCCCCAACCCTCGTCTGTCACATACTCTCCCCAACCCTCGTCTGTCACATACTCTCCCCAACCCTCGTCTGAGACATACTCTCCCCAACCCTCGTCTGAGACATACTCTCCCCAACCCTCGTCTGAGACATACTCTCCCCAACCCTCGTCTGAGACATACTCTCCCCAACCCTCGTCTGAGACATACTCTCCCCAACCCTCGTCTGAGACATACTCTCCCCAACCCTCGTCTGAGACATACTCCCCAACCCTCGTCTGAGACATACTCTCCCCAACCCTCGTCTGAGACATACTCTCCCATCTCCCCCCCAACCCTCGTCTGTCACATACTCTCCCCAACCCTCGTCTGTGACATACTCTCCCCAACCCTCGTCTGTCACATACTCTCCCCAACCCTCGTCTGAGACATACTCTCCCCAACCCTCGTCTGAGACATACTCTCCCCAACCCTCGTCTGTCACATACTCTCCCCAACCCTCGTCTGTCACATACTCTCCCCAACCCTCGTCTGTCACATACTCTCCCCAACCCTCGTCTGTCACATACTCTCCCCATCCACACCAACTGACAGCACTTTTTTAAAGTTTTTTTGTACATGTTTGTGGCAAAAGGGGGCGTGTGCATTAAAACAGGAAGGCGTTGTTATCGCCTCAATGTCATAGACATTTTTTTTTATTGAACATGTTTAATATGTCGGCATCTAGTGCCAACACCGCTGTAGCATGGGAGATTTTAAGGCATGAGATTCCTCCATTTTCTTTTCTGTTTTTGTTATCATTGTTAGTTGTACATATGTTTATGTAGCGCTGCTAGATAATTACTAGATTGGGTGTTTCGGGAATGGTGAGTGATACTGCTTTTTATATAGCATGCTAGAAGAACATGGACGTTTTACACATTTCAGTGGAGACTGTTTCTATGGTTAGCTGTTTTTTTTCGTTGTCTTTTTGTTGCAAATTTGTAGAATGCCACCCATTTGTTAGCTGATTGAAAATATATGAATTTGTCGTAATGAAATATGTTCCTCCCTTGCCACTTCTGAGTAGTGTGTAAAGGGAAATCTAGCAAGAAGCTTTTAGGCGAGGTCGACGTTCTCCTGTCTGTCCAGTCCTCTGGATGGGTTTCCCATGTTCTCTAGTTTGTCCCGGAACAGTGCAGATCGTGTTTGTAATCTCTTTTTGGAAGCGTGCCAAATCTCTTTCCCGCACAGTCAGAGACCATTGGGTTTGAACTGTCACCCAGATATCCTCTGACTGTCTGAGGAGTTTGACATAGCAGTGTATTTCTCAATACATCTGAAACTGTGGTTTGATTATCCATAGCATTTGACAAAATTAGAACTTTACAAAAATAGTTTTTTGTATTTTACCCCCTTTTTCTCTGCAATTTCGTGACATCTAATTACGATCCAATTCCGATCTTGTGCCATCGCTGAAACTCCCCAATGGACTCGGGAGAGATGTAGGTACATCTTCCGAAATATGACACGCCAAGCCGCACTTCTTAACACCCGCTCACTTAAACCCAGAAGCCAACTGCACCAATGTGTCGGAGAAAAAATCGTTCAAATGACGACCGAAGTCAGCCTGTAGGCGCCCGGCCCGCCACTAGGAGTCGCTAGAGGGCGATCAGGCAAATAAAGCCCCATCTGCCAAACACTCCCCTAACCCGGACAACACTGGGCCAATTGTGCGCTGCCCTATGAGACTCCCGGTCACAGTCATTTGTGACACTGCCTGGGATCGAACCCAGGTCTGCAGTGACGGCTCAGGCCTTAGACCGCTGAGCGACTCGGGAGGCCTTGATACAAACTTTTGTCATGGCAATGGTTGTGTTGAGCGACGTTGCCCCTGCATTTTACAAGAAATCTCAAAGTGTGGGAATAGTTCATCCAATCATTTATATAAGCAAACATACTTCAAGGGGCAATTCTTAGTGTCCATTATGGAAAAGTGACTATTGACTGCTTATGGGCATTGCAGAGTGTTGCCAGTCAGCTGTTGTTCTCAGAACCTAGGATTAAGCTAAGTATCCTGGACTATAGATACAGGAGTGTTCCTTCCTCATCTCTATTTTACTACAGAAGTGTAATGTTCTGTATTTTGTAATGAAACGCCATGCAAGACTGTATGGTGCTGATGTGAAAACCCTGAGAGGTGCACTATCGCTTGTTAAAAGCTAGCTAGTCTGATCTCTCTCTCTCACACACACAACAGTTGCCATGCCCCCGTCCTTGGCTGATACCCGTCTCAATCTGCACATTTTCTAGGACTCCATGGGTTCCCCTGGAAGTGATAACTGTGGGTAAGAGTGGAACCTGTACTATGGTCTGTATTATTAGTGTTGTTTCATCACCGTTTCTTTGATGTAGTACTCACTCAGATCCAGCAGGGGGTGCTACTCCCACCCCAAAAAAACACATGTGTATATACATCTAGAAAAAAAATTGAATGCATGCTTATTTTCACACTCGTCCCCTTTCTTTTGTAATGTAGATTCTATTTTGCTACCAAGTATTTTTGTAGAAAGGGGATGGTATAGCATTATATGCTCTGCTCCTGATGTTGTCACGGCGATGGAGACATACTGCTGTCAGGTGGAGAGGACAATGTTTTGGGGGAACGCGGATTTAGTTTAGTTTTATTTAGTTTTAAGGGAAACGTTATCCCGACCCTGGCAATGTACATAGTAGGACCAAGTCCCCTTTCTGTCAGTCAGTTCTTTCTTCAATACTCTACTCCTCTTATGAAATGCAGGATTTTAAGCCTTCTTACTGTGTACCTGGAAGTGTATGAGTGTGTGTTTCTATGAATATGACCATTGTGATCCTGATGGTTTTGGGCTAGAGGAGGACAGAAGGGATGTAGGGGGAGATCAGATCTCCCTGTAATGACCGACGCACCGCTTATTATTACAATCCCCTCACTGAAGACTGCACTGTCCGGAATGGCATCCTATTCCCTACATGGTGCACTACTACCCCTAGGGCGCTGGTCAAAAGTAGTGCACTACTACCCATAGGGCGCTGGTCAAAAGTAGTGCACTACTACCCATAGGGCGCTGGTCAAACGTAGTGCACTACGTGCCATTCCAGATGCAGCCCATTCGTCTTTATTAGGAGTGGTCTGTGTTTTGGGTGTTTCCATTCCCATCTTACTGTATGGGGGTGCTTGGTCGAGGTGGAGGGAATTGAACCATGGTCTCCTACAGCACTTAGTTACTTAAGTGCATTGACCAAGCGCAAGCTTCTGTCTTGACGCTAACCCAACGGTGATAACTGCTAGCCGTTATCGTTACAGTGATGCTAACCCAACGGCGCTAGCTGTTAACATTAGTGATGCTAACCCAACGGTGCTAACTGCTAGCAGTTAACATTACAGTGATGCTATCCCAACGGTGCTAACTGCTAGCCGTTATCATTATAGTGATGCTAACCCAACGGTGCTAGCTGTTGACATTAGTGATGCTAACCCAACGGCGCGAACTGCTAGCAGTTAACATTACATTGATGCTAAGCCAACGGTGCTAGCCGTTAACATTACAGTGACACAGAGCAGTGTGTATGAGGTTATACTGTTATACTGCTCTCCATGTACATTGTCCTACAAGGACATTTCAGAATAAGTAGTATCTACCGATCTGGAGAAAGAGATTTGCTCTTTGTAAAGCTGTCCCCAAGTGTCCAGGTGAACTGAACCCAAATTCACCGTCCTATAGGACCATTGAAAATCCAATGGTACATGCATTTACCTGATAGAATATATTTTATTAGCAAAGAAATGTTTTTAATCTGCTCTTCAAGTTGTATTGCTTGTTCTTGTTTCCACCCGTACTATTCTGTGTGTATTAGTTGTTTGTCCTTTTTATGCTCCCAAATCTTTTAATGTCTTTTTGTATAAATATATATCCTTTTTTTTTTTTTTTGCATAGGAAATGTTGTTGAAATGATGCATCATACTTGTATCTGTTATTGTTGGTCTTTTAATAAAAAATACATATCTCAAACGATTCTGGTGTAGCCTATTATAATTTTATTAGCTAGGGCCAAGTCTATACATTTAATGCTGCGAGATGTGACTTTTTTGGGGCGCCCTTATCAAATTCACATAGAGTTATGAGTTATAGATCAGTCATTGTCATGGAAAGCAAGTCCAAGAAGCGGTAAATCCGTTCTATGCTTGATATTTCTATGCTTCCCGTTAAGTTTTAGTTTTTTCCTCTTCTACTTTAGGTTTTGTACACCAGGTTCAAACAGTTGGAAATACAATGTTTGGTTTTGGAAAAGAGATTTCACAGCGGTTTAGATGGTACATTGATTCTCTGCACTACTTGCTTATTTTTTTATTTTACACCCTTTTCTCCACAATTTCTTAGTATCCAATTGTTAGTAATTACGATCTTGTCTCATTGCTACAACTCCCGTACGGGCTCGGGAGAGACGAAGGTCGAAAGCCATGCGTCCTCCGAAACACAACCCAACCAAGCAGCACTGCTTCTTAACACAGTGCTCATCCAACCCGGAAGCCAGCCGCACCAATGTGTCGGAGGAAACACCGTGCACCTGGTGACCTTGGTTAGCGTGCACTGTGCCCCGGCCCGCCACAGGAGTCGCTGGTGCGAGATGAGACAAGGATGTCCCTACCGGTCAAACCCTCCCTAACCCGGACGACGCTAGGCCAATTGTGCGTCGCCCCACGGACCTCCCGGTCGCGGCCGGCTGCGACAGCCTGGGTGCGAAACCCAGAGTCTCGGGTGGCACAGCTAGTGCTGCGATGCAGTGCCCTGGACCACTGCGCCACCCGGGAGGCCCCACTACTTGCTTATTTTGTCACATGAACCGAAATTAGGCAAACTATTAGAATTTTAGCAACCAGGACATTCCGGAGCGATTTCTGCATAGTGCATCTTTAAGTTTATTCACACACCAAAGAATAGCAAAAATATATTTTTTTAATTGATATTTTCTTGCTTTTTACAGACATTTTGCTGTCAACCTTTTTGTTATGTTCTGTGTGTCCAGGTAGCAGTTATCTAGATGGAGAGAGACAGGTGTGAGTCATGATCGGTAGGTAATTCTCCAGGTTTTACATTGGCTGACATTATTTCAGCCACATCAGATATACATACTGTAGGGATAACTACTGTAAGAGGGGAAATGGGACACATTAAGCTTGAGAGCTGTTCAGAAATCAACTCATAAAACCAATAGAATAATGTTATTTTAATGCTGTTTTTCAGAGTTCTCTTTTAACAATTTACAAAGACTTAAATGATCTACTGTGTGAATTATTCTTTGAACACTTATTTTATTCTCTGAGGTAAAATCTGGATAGTACAATGATCCATGACTTCCTGTTTTGAGCTTTAGTTCAGATATTCTACTGTACTTTGAGGACCAATAGTTGGGCCAACCAAACGCTCTAAGGCAGCCCCTGGTGTAAAGCATAAAGCGCTTACCTGGATAGTTTATAACCCAGGGGTCTTCAACAGGTCGATGGTGAGCTACCATACACCCATTCGAATTGGTGGATTCGGCCATTTCGGCCACACCCGTTGCTGACAGGTGTATTCAAATCCAGCACACCGCCATGCAGTCTCCAAAGACAAAAATTGGCAGTGGAATGGCCATACCGAAGAGCTCTGTGGCTTTCAGCGTGGCACCGTCATAGGATGCCACCTTTCCAACAATTCAGTTCGTCAAATTTCTGCCCTGCTATAGCCGCCCCGGTCAACTGTAAACGTCTAGGAGCAACAACGGCTCAGCCGTGAAGTGAGAGGACACAAGCTCACAGAATGGGACCGCTGAAGCGCAAAGTGTGTAAAAAAAAAAAATCTGTCCTCTGTTGCAACACTCACTACTAAGTTCCAAACTGCCTCTAGAAGCAACGTCAGCACAATACCTGTTAGTTGGGAGTTTCATGAAATGGGTTTCATTGGACACTGGAGCAGTGTAAACGTGTTCTCTGGAGTGATGAATCACGCTTCACAATCTGGCGGTCCAAATCTGGGTTTGGCGGTTGAGAACACTACCTGCCCTAATGCATAGTGCCAACTAAAGTTTTGGGAAAGAGGAATAATGGTCTGGGGCTGTTATTCATGGTTTGGTCCAGGCCTCTTAGTTCCAGTGAAGGTAAATCTTAACGCTACAGAATACAATGACTTTCTAGACGATTCTGTGCTTCCAACTTTGTGGCAACAGTTTGTGGAAGGCCCTTTCCTGTTTCAGCATTACACTGCCACAGTGCACAATGAGGTCCATACAGAAATGGTTTGTCAAGATCGGTGTGGAAGAACTTGACATGCCTGCACAGAGTCCCAACATCTAGTGAAAAGCCTTCTCAGAAGAGTGGAGGCTGTTGTAGCTGCAAATGGGGGACCAACTCCATATTAATGCCTATGATTTTATATATAATAATATAATAATATATGCCATTTAGCAGACGCTTTTATCCAAAGCGACTTACATTTGAAATGAGATGTTCGACTAAGAGATGTCCACATACTTTTGGTCATGTAGTGTATGAGTAGCTCGCCAAACAATTCTGAAAGTACATACAGTGGGGCAAAAAAGTATTTAGTCAGCCACCAATTGTGCAAGTTCTCCCACTTAAAAAGATGAGAGAGGCCTGTAATTTTCATCATAGGTACACTTCAACTATGACAGACAAAATGAGGGAATAAAATCCAGAAAATCACATTGTAGGATTTTTTAAATGAATTTATTTGCAAATCATGGTGGAAAATAAGTATTTGGTCACCTACAAACAAGCAAGATTTCTGGCTCTCACAGACCTGTAATTTCTTCTTCAAGAGGCTCCTCTGTCCTCCACTCGTTACCTGTATTAATGGCGTTACCTGTATTAATTAATAAGGGACCAGGACGACTGATCTGTGTAAAGGAAAGAATGAATGGCGCCATGTATCGTGAGATTTTGAGTGAAAACCTCCTTCCATCAGCGAGGGCATTGAAGATGAAATGTGGCTGGGTCGTTCAGCATGATAATGATCCCAAACACAACGCCCGGGCAACGAAGGAGTGGCTTCGTAAGAAGCATTTCAAGGTCCTGGAGTGGCCAGTCTCCAGATCTCAACCCCATAGAAAATATTTCAATCAATCAAATGTATTTATAAAGCCCTTTTTACATCAACCGATGTCACAAAGTGCTGTGCAGAAAGCAATGCAGGTGTAGAAGCACGGTGGCTAAGAAAAACTCCCTAGAAAGTTAGGAACCTAGGAAGAAACCAGGCTCTGAGGGGTGGCCAGTCCTCTTCAGGCTGTGCCGAGTGGAGATTATTACAGTTAATTAAAAAGAATAATTTTAAGAGTGGAAAAACAAAAAACATCTGAAACCAGGAAAAATAAAACAGGACAATTTGGGAAAATATAAAACAGAATTTGGGAGCAGGTATATTGACAGAAAAAACAGTGCACTACTTTCACTAAGGACCTGGGGAAGAGTTGCAGCGGAGGAGAGAAGAATGGGCCTATTTGAAAGCTAGAAATAAAATTGTATCCTGTGACATTGTTTCATTTTTTTTTAAAGTATCTCTCATGCTAGAAAAGGTTAGAGAACCCTGTTCTTACCACTTGGCTTTGGGCACTGAATCCATTGGTGCACTGAAACCTCCATTGTATCCCTACACTGACCTCTAAAAGACTACTAGGACAGGTGGATCTACCCCAGAGAGAGAGAAGAAACTGTCTTGGATAGTTCCTCTGTTAGTTTGGGGATAGCCGGGCCCTGGTTGGTGAGTAATCTGACGCTCCTCTGGGCTGCAGACATGAACATTACCACTAATTACAGGCTTGCAGCCCAACGTTGAGCTGTTTCTCTCTCCATGTTTCACCGTTGCTAGGTAACGGCTCATATAAACCATGCCCTGTGAGAATCACAGCTCCGGCCACTGCGATATGAAGACGGGCTTTGTTCAGACGCCCGTGGGGCAAGGAGAACCTGCTGTCACTTCAGGAACCACCACCCACTGACACACAATGGGCTTAAGGGTGGTGATTTAATGTCCAGATTGACATGGCTTCGGTTAGTTTATGACACTTCAAAAAGCCTGTCATATTTGTCAGACCTCAAGTCTTATGTTGAGATGCATATGTCCCAGGCCAGTCAATGTCTCAGCAGGCTAGAATGGGAAAGACATCACCCTATCTGATTCAGATAGTTGGGCCTATACTTATTTCTACTAGCGTTTACATTTCAGTCATTTAGGAGACGTTCTTATCCAGAGCCACTTACAGGATCAATTAGGGTTAAGTGCCTTGCTCAAGAGCACATCAACAGATTTTAACTAGTCTGCTCGGGGATTCAAACCAGCAACCTTTTGGTTACTCGCCCAACCGCTAGGCTACCTGCCACTAGCAGTCACAGACATTCTCACAGACATGTACCCTATGAAATGATTGCTGACTCATTGCTGTTAATGTCTTACGTTGTTGTGATGTCTTTTTGACCTTTGTGTTTTTGATGACTCTCGTCTCAGACGGTCTCTACTTCATTCAGCGTCACACTTCACCTCATTACCAGGCTGAGCCTTCAACCCTGACCAGGCTGAGCCTTCAACCCTGAAGAGCAGGTACACATGTAGATGGCCTTGGCTACATCTTCAGTTGAGATGTATATTATCATGCTGCTTTACCACTGTGACACCAGTGTTATACTAGTGTATACACCCTTATGTTATACTAGTGTATACACCCTTGTGTTATACTAGTGTATACACCCTTATGTTATACTAGTGTATACACCCTTGTGTTATACTAGTGTATACACCCTTATGTTATACTAGTGTATACACCCTTGTGTTATACTAGTGTATACACCCTTGTGTTATACTAGTGTATACACCCTTGTGTTATACTAGTGTATACACCCTTATGTTATACTAGTGTATACACCCTTATGTTACACTAGTGTATACACCCTTATGTTATACTAGTGTATACACCCTTGTGTTATACTAGTGTATACACCCTTATGTTACACTAGTGTATACACCCTTATGTTACACTAGTGTATACACCCTTATTTTATACTAGTGTATACACCCTTGTGTTATACTAGCGTATACACCCTTATGTTACACTAGTGTATACACCCTTATGTTATACTAGCGTATACACCCTTGTGTTATACTAGCGTATACACCCTTATGTTATACTAGTGTATACACCCTTGTGTTATACTAGCGTATACACCCTTATGTTACACTAGTGTATACACCCTTATGTTATACTAGCGTATACACCCTTGTGTTATACTAGCGTATACACCCTTATGTTATACTAGTGTATACACCCTTGTGTTATACTAGCGTATACACCCTTATGTTACACTAGTGTATACACCCTTATGTTACACTAGTGTATACACCCTTATGTTATACTAGTGTATACACCCTTGTGTTATACTAGCGTATACACCCTTGTGTTATACTAGTGTATACACCCTTATGTTACACTAGTGTATACACCCTTATGTTATACTAGTGTATACACCCTTATGTTATACTAGTGTATACACCCTTATGTTACACTAGTGTATACACCCTTATGTTACACTAGTGTATACACCTTTATGTTATACTAGTGTATACACCCTTATGTTATACTAGTGTATACACCCTTGTGTTATACTAGTGTATACACCCTTATGTTATACTAGTGTATACACCCTTGTGTTACACTAGTGTATACACCCTTATGTTATACTAGTGTATACACCCTTGTGTTATACTAGTGTATACACCCTTATGTTATACTAGTGTATACACCCTTGTGTTACACTAGTGTATACACCCTTATGTTATACTAGTGTATACACCCTTGTGTTATACTAGTGTATACACCCTTATGTTATACTAGTGTATACACCCTTGTGTTACACTAGTGTATACACCCTTATGTTATACTAGTGTATACACCCTTATGTTATACTAGTGTATACACCCTTGTGTTACACTAGTGTATACACCCTTGTGTTATACTAGTGTATACACCCTTGTGTTATACTAGTGTATACACCCTTGTGTTATACTAGTGTATACACCCTTGTGTTATACTAGCGTATACACCCTTATGTTTCCATAGCTAGGGTTGACAGTGAGGACTTGTGAAGAGCAGAATCAACAACCTCTGCATCATCCAAACAGTTGCTTTGTGAGGTGTTAAAGTCCACAGTTAGCCATTGGTATATAGCTGAAAAGTACCAGTTGATCGACTTTGGTCAGTCCACTGTGAGAGCAGGTCTGCTGGAGCCATGGCCCAGTGAGGCATGGGTTCTGGCCCGCGTAAATGACACAAAGTCTGAGCCTTTTGGGTAAAACACAATGTGCCAAGATGGCTACCCATAAAATATCCTACCACTACTCTTCTTTATTAATAATGAACAATGGTTTGGGGGGAAATCTACAACACAGGGGGTCTATGAATCATTGATTGAGCTCTGTCTCTATATAGCTTGTAACTTTGGTTGTGTGGATTGATCCATCATAGTTTTACTTTGAACACTTGTTTTGACGTCATGACTGCTGCTTTCCAACTGGGCACTAGCTTATCTCCAGACCTTCAAACGACTAAGGCACTCATGTTATTCTGGTAACTCTAGACATGTTTATGGAAGTTATGAGGGAATACTTTATGGCAACCACAAATTTGTTGCAGCAAATCCCTATGAACCGTAGAGATGCTATAGTCACTTACTAGTCATAGAGTTCCTAATGAACAAGAGAGATGGAACAATCACAGACAGTCAGAGATCCCAATGAACAGGAGAGATGCTACATTCAGAGATCCTAATGAACGGGAGAGATGCTACAGTCACATCTGAACGGGAGAGATGTTACATTCATAGACAGTCAGAGATCCTAATGAACGGGAGAGATGCTACAGTCACATCTGAACGGGAGAGATGTTACATTCATAGACAGTCAGAGATCCTAATGAACAGGAGAGCTGCTGGGGCGGCAGGTAGCCTAGTGGTTAGAGCGTTTGGCCAGTAGCCAAAAAGTTGCTGGATAGAATCCCCGAGCTGACAAGGTAAAAATCTGTTGTTCTGCCCTTGAACAAGGCAGTTAACCCACTGTTCCTCGGTAGGCCGTCATTGTAAATAAGAATTTGTTCTTAACTGACTTGCCTAAATAAATGTTAAATGAAAAGCTTTTTTTATTTTTAGAAACGCTACAGTCACACCTAGTCATAGAGTCAGAGATCCTAATGAATCGGAGAGATGCTACAGTCACATCTAGTCATAGAGAGTCAGAGATCCTAATGAACGGGAGAGATGCTTTTCTAGTCATAGACAATCAGAGATCCTAATGAATGGGAGAGAGACACTACAGTCACATCTAGTCATAGACAGAGATCCTAATGAATACGAGGGAGACGCTACAGTCGCATACTAGCCATAGACAGTCATAGACTCTTCTAAGCTGAGAAGTAATGATGATGTAGACCTATAGGAATTGGTTAGGGATATTCATGAGATAGAAGGAAAGTGAAGGAATTTCCTTCAGTTCGCAAACAGGTCAGAGAGAACTGTTGGTTCTTCTGTCCCATTTTAAACAAATGTATACATTTAAAGGCTTTATATAGCATACATACATATATAGCCTACATAAATGCTCCATAACCACAGTATTGCCTGGAGCACAGCAGGTGTACCTTTTATGTCACGCTAGAAATGTAACTGCCATGTAGTGACAACGTGTAAAGAACATGTGAATAAATATAGAGGTGAAATTAAAGACTGCTGTCTTAATTTATCCTGGTCAGTTTACTGACCGCATGTTATTAGCTTAGCTTAGCATAAACAGACCGCTGTCTTAATTTATCCTGGTCAGTTTACTGACGGCATGTTATTAGCTTAGCTTAGCATAAACAGACCGCTGTCTTAATTTATCCTGGTCAGTTTACTGACGGCATATTATTAGCTTAGCTTAGCATAAACAGACCGCTGTCTTAATTTATCCTGGTCAGTTTACTGACAGCATATTATTAGCTTAGCTTAGCATTAACAGACTGCTGTTTTAAATTATCCTGGTCAGTTTACTGACAGCATGTTATTAGCTTAGCATAAACAGACCGCTGTCTTAATTTATCCTGGTCAGTTTACTGACAGCATATTATTAGCTTAGCTTAGCATTAACAGACTGCTGTCTTAAATTATCCTGGTCAGTTTACTGACAGCATGTTATTAGCTTAGCATAAACAGACCGCTGTCTTAATTTATCCTGGTCAGTTTACTGACCGCATGTTATTAGCTTAGCATAAACAGACCGCTGTCTTAATTTATCCTGGTCAGTTTACTGACGGCATGTTATTATCCTGGTCAGTTTACTGCGGCATGTTAGCATAAAAACAGACCGCTGTCTTAATTTATCCTGGTCAGTTTACTGACGGCATATTATTAGCTTAGCTTAGCATAAACAGACCGCTGTCTTAATTTATCCTGGTCAGTTTACTGACAGCATATTATTAGCTTAGCTTAGCATTAACAGACTGCGGTCTTAAATTATCCTGGTCAGTTTACTGACAGCATGTTATTAGCTTAGCATAAACAGACCGCTGTCTTAATTTATCCTGATGCTGTTGACCCGGATCACTGGTTGCTGCGGAAAGAAGAGGAGGTCAAAGGGGGGGTGAGTGTAGCCGATGTGAACGTGTGCAGAGCGTCCCTGGTTCGCTCCCAGGTCGGGGCGAGGGGACGGGAGCAAAGTCTATACTGTGACATTAGCATAAACAGACCTCTGTCTTAATTTATCCTGGTCAGTTTACTGACCACATGTTATTAGCTTAGCTTAGCATAAACAGACCGCTGTCTTAATTTACCCTGGTCAGTTTACTGACCGCATGTTATTAGCTTAGCATAAACAGACCGCTGTCTTAATTTATCCTGGTCAGTTTACTGACCGCATGTTATTAGCTTAGCTTAGCATAAACAGACCGCTGTCTTAATTTACCCTGGTCAGTTTACTGACAGCATTTTATTAGCTTAGCTTAGCATAAACAGACCGCTGTCTTAATTTATCCTGGTCAGTTTATAATATAATAATAATAATATATGCCATTTAGCAGACGCTTTTATCCAAAGCGACTTACAGTCATGTGTGCATACATTCTACGTATGGGTGGTCCCGGGAATCGAACCCACTACCCTGGCGTTACAAGCACCATGCTCTACCAACTGAGCTACAGAAGGACCACAGTTTACTGACAGCATATTATTAGCTTAGCTTAGCATAAACAGACTGCTGTCTTAATTTATCCTGTTAAAAATGTATGTAATAAATGTATCACTAGTCACCTTAAACAATGCCACTTTATATAATGTTAACATACCCTATATTACTCATCTCATATGTATATACTGTATACCATCTCCTGCATTAATTTATATATGTATATATGTATATACTGTATACCTTTCTCCTGCTTGTCAGTTTACTGACTGCATGTTATTCGCTTAGCTTAGCATAAACAGACCGCTGTCTTAATTTATCCTATTCAATTTACTGACAACATGTTATTAGCTTAGCTTAACATAAACAGACCGCTGTCTTAATTTATCCTATTCAATTTACTGACAGCATGTTATTAGCTTAGCTTAGCATAAACATACCACTGTCTTAATTTAACCAGGACATGTAATATCCCCTTCAACTGGCAACACCAAACCAGGACCTGTAATTATTTTTCCTGGTTTGGTGTTGCCAGTTGAAGAGGGTTCAACCCCTTCAGGAATTGCATCTTAATTAACTTGTGTTATGTCACTCTTTTAGAAGCACAGCTGTTTTGGGGACATTGATACGGTGTGTGGGTTGTGTCCCATTTGGCTATGCATCCTACATAAGGAGTTGTTACGTAACAATGCTTCTCCTTTCCCTTTAGTGGGCAAGATGGATTTTTCCTCAAATGCTCTTCACTTATCCAGTCAGACATCCAGTCAGTTCAGATCCATGAGGACAATAGTCCTCCTCAGAAACGTACCTACCGTCTCTGACTGGATGCGCCACGTCTTCCTCTTATTCTGAACATTGGATTCTTTCACCCTCTGTCGGCATGTGGTTGAATTGCATCGACACTGTGAGAATAGCAAATGACACCCTATTCCCTATATAGTGCACTACTTTTGACCATAATCTATGGGCCCTATTCCCTATATAGTCAGCTACTTTTAACCAGAATCAATGGGCACTATTCCCTATATAGTCAGCTACTTTTAACCAGAGTCTGTGGGTCCTGGTCATAATGTAGTGCACTATATAGGGAATAGGGTATCGTTTGGGATGTGCCTTAGTGTAGTCCGTACCGTAAACAAACTTCTAGCCACAAACCCCAAATGACGCACTGCCCAGCCAATGACGTTACAGTGGTGACACTGTCAGATTACTGAATGAGGGATATTGCGGACTTGGCTGAGAAAAGGAAGCAGCAACAACCGTCCTTACGTTCTAGTTTTGTAAAAGACAAAATGGTCAAAAACTGGCCCAATATTTGCATGGAGTAGATCACTACTGTTGTAGTGATCTAAATTACATTTTTGTAATTTAGCAATCCCTCTTATCCAGAGCGACTAACAATTAGTGCATTAATCTTAAAATAACTAGTTTAGCTAGTTATAGTCATATTATAATATTTGCTGATCATTTGTGAGTCTGGATATTTAATAATGGCATTTTGTCTGAAGACGTTACCTCAGGATGGTGGTAGAGGATTGACGATAATCACACCACCTCAGTAACTGTAGGAAATTCAACATCGCCATCTACTGGCTATACTGCTGAAGCAAAGTGAAATGAGAGATAACATTGGACTTGATATCATACAGTACCTTAGATGAAATATTAAATGCACTGTATGTCCATTAATGAACATGAATACATACAGTGGTAAAGTACTTCAGTAAAAAATACTTTAAAGTACTACTTAAGTTGTTTTTTGGGGGGTATCTCTACTAGTTATATTTTTGCCAACGTTTACTTTTATTTCTCTACATTCCTAAAGCAATTCATGTACTTTTTACTCCATACATTTTTCCTGACACCCAAAAGTAATCAGCAAAATGGTCCAATTCACACACGAGAACATCCCTGGTCATCCCTACTGCCTCTGATCTGGTGGACTCACTAAACAGAGAACATCCCTAGTCATACCCTACTGGCTTTGATCTGGGGGACTCACTAAACAGGGAATATCCCTAGTCAAACCCTACTGCCTCTGATCTGGAGGACTCACTAAACAGAGAACATCCCTAGTCATACCCTACTGCCTCTGATCTGGAGGACTCACTAAACAGAGAACATCCCTAGTCATACCCTACTGCCTCTGATCTGGAGGACTCACTAAACAGAGAACATCCCTAGTCATACCCTACTGCCTCTGATCTGGTGGACTCACTAAACAGAAAACATCCCTGGTCATCCCTACTGCCTCTGATCTGGTGGACTCATTAAACAGAGAACATCCCTGGTCATCCCTACTGCCTCTGATCTGGCGGACTCACTAAACAGAGAACATCCCTGGTCATCCCTACTGCCTCTGATCTGGCGGACTCACTAAACAGAGAACATCCCTGGTCATCCCTACTGCCTCTGATCTGGTGGACTCATTAAACAGAGAACATCCCTGGTCATCCCTACTGCCTCTGATCTGGCGGACTCACTAAACAGAGAACATCCCTGGTCATCCCTACTGCCTCTGATCTGGCGGACTCACTAAACAGAGAACATCCCTGGTCATCCCTACTGCCTCTGATCTGGTAGACTCACTAAACAGAGAACATCCCTGGTCATCCCTACTGCCTCTGATCTGGCGGACTCACTAAACAGAGAACATCCCTGGTCATCCCTACTGCCTCTGATCTGGCGGACTCACTAAACAGAGAACATCCCTGGTCATACCCTACTGCCTCTGATCTGGGGGACTCACGAAACAGAGAACATCCCTGGTCATCCCTACTGCCTCTGATCTGGTGGACTCACGAAACAGAGGTCATCCCTACTGCCTCTGATCTGGTGGACTCATTAAACAGAGAACATCCCTGGTCATCCCTACTGCCTCTGATCTGGCGGACTCACTAAACAGAGAACATCCCTGGTCATACCCTACTGCCTCTGATCTGGTAGACTCACTAAACAGAGAATATCCCTGGTCATCCCTACTGCCTCTGATCTGGCGGACTCACTAAACAGAGAACATCCCTGGTCATCCCTACTGCCTCTGATCTGGTGGACTCACTAAACAGAGAACATCCCTGGTCATCCCTACTGCCTCTGATCTGGTGGACTCACTAAACAGAGAACATCCCTGGTCATCCCTACTGCCTCTGATCTGGTGGACTCACTAAACAGAGAACATCCCTGGTCATCCCTACTGCCTCTGATCTGGTGGACTCACTAAACAGAGAACATCCCTGGTCATCCCTACTGCCTCTGATCTGGTGGACTCACTAAACACAAATGCCTTGTTTGTAAATTACGTCTGAGTGTTGGAGTGAGCCCCTGGCTATCTGTCAATAAAATAAATAAAAACCAAGCCGTCTGGTTCGCTTAATATATGGAATTTTAAATGGTTTATACTTTTACTTTTGATACTTAAGTACATTTAAAACCAAGTACTTTTAGACTTTTAACTCGAGCAATATTTTACTAAGTGACTTTCACTTTTACTTGAGCCTAATAGAAAATCACTATCTTTACTTTTACTCAAGTATGACAATTGAGTAGTCGTTCCACCAATGAATACATATCATATAATATGTTGTGAACCTCAAGTCACTGCGACTCATGTATTTCAGCGAGAACATTGCATGTTGATACCAAACACATTCACACAGTTGCTAAATATCCTCCGTCCATAATATGGTCCTTCTGTATACCGATGGAATAAAGGGTGAACCAAACTGATTTATCACGTCATTACTTTATATTC
>NC_060177.1:7273759-7296259 GCF_021184085.1 Oncorhynchus gorbuscha
ACTGGGCTGGTAGTCTATACTGGTCTGGTAGTCTATACTGGGTTGGTAGTCTATATACTGGTTGGTAGTCTATACTGGGTTAGTAGTCTATACTGGTCTGGTAGTCTATACTGGGGTTGGTAGTCTATACTGGGTTGGTAGTCTATACTGGGTTGGTAGTCTATACTGGTCTGGTAGTCTATACTGGGTTGGTAGTAGTCTATACTGGTCTGGCAGTCTATACTGGGTTGGTAGTCTATACTGGGTTGGTAGTCTATACTGGGTTGGTAGTAGTCTATACTGGTCTGGTAGTCTATACTGGTTGGTAGTAGCCTATACTGGTCTGGTAGTCTATACTGGGTTGGTAGTCTATACTGGGTTAGTAGTCTATACTGGGTTGGTAGTCTATACTGGGTTGGTAGTCTATACTGGGTTGGTCTATACTAGTCTATACTGGGTTGGTAGCCTATACTGGGTTGGTAGTCTATACTGGGTTGGTAGTCTATACTGGGCTGGTAGTCTATACTGGGTTGGTAGTCTATACTGGGTTGGTAGTCTATACTGGGTTGGTAGTCTATACTGGGTTGGTAGTCTATACTGGGTTGGTAGTCTATACTGGGTTAGTAGTCTATACTGGGTTGGTAGTCTATACTGGGTTGGTAGTCTATACTGGGTTAGTAGTCTATACTGGTCTGGTAGTCTATACTGGGTTGGTAATCTATACTGGTCTGGTAGTCTATACTGGGTTGGTAGTCTATACTGGGTCTGGTAGTCTATACTGGGTTGGTAGTCTATACTGGGTTGGTAGTCTATACTGGGTTGGTAGTCTATACTGGTCTGGTAGTCTATACTGGGTTGGTAGTCTATACTGGTCTGGTAGTCTATACTGGGTTGGTAGTCTATACTGGGTTGGTAGTCTATACTGGGTTCTAGGTAGTCTATACTGGTTGGTAGTCTATACTGGGTTGGTAGTCTATACTGGTCTGGTAGTCTATACTGGGTTGGTAGTCTATACTGGGTTGGTAGTCTATACTGGGTTGGTAGTCTATACTGGGTTGGTAGTCTATACTGGGTTAGTAGTCTATACTGGTCTGGTAGTCTATACTGGGCTGGTAGTCTATACTGGGTTGGTAGTCTATACTGGGTTGGTAGTCTATGATCAGAGCAGTAGCAGCCCCATGTCTATACTGGGTTGGTAGTCTATACTGGGTTAGTAGTCTATACTGGTCTGGTAGTCTATACTGGGTTGGTAGTCTATACTGGGTTGGTAGTCTATACTGGGTTGGTAGTCTATGATCAGAGCTGTAACAGCCCCATGTCTATACTGGGTTGGTAGTCTATGATCAGAGCTGTAGTGTCTATACTGGGTTGGTAGTCTATACTGGGTTGGTAGTCTATGATCAGAGCTGTAGTGTCTATACTGGGTTGGTAGTCTATGATCAGAGCTGTAGCAGCCCCATGTCTATACTGGGTTGGTAGTCTATACTGGGTTGGTAGTCTATGATCAGAGTTAGTAGCCCCATGTCTATACTGGGTTGGTAGTCTATGATCAGAGCTTAGTAGCCCCATGTCTATACTGGGTTGGTAGTCTATGATCAGAGCTGTGCAGCCCCATGTCTATACTGGGTTGGTAGTCTATATCAGAGTTAGCAGTGTCTATACTGGGTTGGTAGTCTATGATCAGAGCTTAGCAGCCCCATGTCTATACTGGGTTGGTAGTCTATGATCAGAGCTTAGTAGTCTATACTGGTTTGGTAGTCTATACTGGGTTGGTAGTCTATACTGGGTTGGTAGTCTATACTGGGTTGGTAGTCTATACTGGGTTGGTAGTCTATACTGGGTTGGTAGTCTATACTGGTCTGGTAGTCTATACTGGTCTGGTAGTCTATACTGGGTTGGTAGTCTATACTGGGTTGGTAGTCTATACTGGGTTGGTAGTCTATACTGGGTTGGTAGTCTATACTGGGTTAGTAGTCTATACTGGTCTGGTAGTCTATACTGGGCTGGTAGTCTATACTGGGTTGGTAGTCTATACTGGGTTGGTAGTCTATGATCAGAGCTGTAGCAGCCCCATGTCTATACTGGGTTGGTAGTCTATACTGGGTTAGTAGTCTATACTGGTCTGGTAGTCTATACTGGGTTGGTAGTCTATACTGGGTTGGTAGTCTATACTGGGTTGGTAGTCTATGATCAGAGCTGTAACAGCCCCATGTCTATACTGGGTTGGTAGTGTATGATCAGAGCTGTAGCAGCCCCATGTCTATACTGGGTTGGTAGTCTATACTGGGTTGGTAGTCTATGATCAGAGCTGTAGCAGCCCCATGTCTATACTGGGTTGGTAGTCTATGATCAGAGCTGTAGCAGCCCCATGTCTATACTGGGTTGGTAGTCTATACTGGGTTGGTAGTCTATGATCAGAGCTGTAGCAGCCCCATGTCTATACTGGGTTGGTAGTCTATGATCAGAGCTGTAGCAGCCCCATGTCTATACTGGGTTGGTAGTCTATGATCAGAGCTGTAGCAGCCCCATGTCTATACTGGGTTGGTAGTCTATGATCAGAGCTGTAGCAGCCCCATGTCTATACTGGGTTGGTAGTCTATGATCAGAGCTGTAGCAGCCCCATGTCTATACTGGGTTGGTAGTCTATGATCAGAGCTGTAGCAGCCTCATGTCTATACTGGGTTGGTAGTCTATACTGGGTTGGTAGTCTATGATCAGAGCTGTAGCAGCCTCATGTCTATACTGGGTTGGTAGTCTATGATCAGAGCTGTAGCAGCCCCATGTCTATACTGGGTTGGTAGTCTATGATCAGAGCTGTAGCAGCCCCATGTCTATACTGGGTTGGTAGTCTATGATCAGAGCTGTAGCAGCCCCATGTCTATACTGGGGGTTGGTAGTCTATGATCAGAGCTGTAGCAGCCCCATGTCTATACTGGGTTGGTAGTCTATGATCAGAGCTGTAGCATCCCCATGTCTATACTGGGTTGGTAGTCTATGATCAGAGCTGTAGCAGCCCCATGTCTATACTGGGTTGGTAGTCTATGATCAGAGCTGTAGCAGCCCCATGTCTATACTGGGTTGGTAGTCTATGATCAGAGCTGTAGCAGCCCCATGTCTATACTGGGTTGGTAGTCTATGATCAGAGCTGTAGCAGCCCCATGTCTATACTGGGTTGGTAGTCTATGATCAGAGCTGTAGCAGCCCCATGTCTATACTGGGTTGGTAGTCTATGATCAGAGCTGTAGCAGCCCCATGTATATACTGGGTTGGTAGTCTATGATCAGAGCTGTAGCAGCCCCATGTCTATACTGGGTTGGTAGTCTATACTGGGTTGGTAGTCTATGATCAGAGCTGTAGCAGCCCCATGTCTATACTGGGTTGGTAGTCTATACTGGGTTGGTAGTCTATGATCAGAGCTGTAGCAGCCCCATGTCTATACTGGGTTGGTAGTCTATGACTTCCTCTGTGGTGGAGAGTGATGGTAGAGGCCTAAATGAACAGATGACTCCAGTCAGCTTCGTCTCCACTAAGCGACGGCCGACGTGAAGGTCACTACGTTGCAGGTGATGACAGTGAGAACATTTGTTAGTAAACAAATTAATCTTCTGAAAGGTCACCATTTGTTTCACGCCGTCTCCTTCCCCCTCCCTCTGTCCCCCTCCTCCCATCTTCTTCCCCCTCCCTCTGTCCCCCTCCTCCCATCTTCTTCCCCCTCCCTCTGTCCCCCTCCTCCCGTCTTCTTCCCCCTCCCGCTGTCCCCCTCCCTCTGTCCCCCTCCTCCCATCTTCTTCCCCCTCCCATCTTCTTCCCCCTCCCTCTGTCCCCCCCCATCTTCTTCCCCCTCCCATCTTCCCCCTCCCTCTGTCCCCCTCCTCCCATCTTCTTCCCCCTCCCTCTGTCACCCTCCTCCCGTCTTCTTCCCCCTCCCTCTGTCCCCCTCCACCCATCTTCTTCCCCTCCCTCTGTCCCCCTCCTCCCATCTTCTTCCCCCTCCCTCTGTCCCCCTCCTCCCATCTTCTTCCCCCTCCCTCTGTCCCCCTCCTCCCATCTTCTTCCCCCTCCCTCTGTCCCCCTCCTCCCATCTTCTTCCCCCTCCCTCTGTCCCCCTCCTCCCATCTTCTTCCTCCTCCCTCTGTCCCCCTCCTCCCATCTTCTTCCTCCTCCCTCTGTCACCCTCCTCCCTTCTTCTTCCCCCTCCCTCTGTCACCCTCCTTCCATCTTCTTCCCCCTCCCTCTGTCCCCCTCCACCCATCTTCTTCCCCCTCCCTCTGTTCCCCTCCTCCCATCTTCTTCCTCCTCCCTCTGTTCCCCTCCTCCCATCTTCTTCCTCCTCCCTCTGTCCCCCTCCTCCCATCTTCTTCCCCCTCCCTCTGTCCCCCTCCTCCCATCTTCTTCCTCCTCCCTCTGTCACCCTCCTCTTCTTCTTCCCCCTCCCTCTGTCCCCCTCCTCCCGTCTTCTTCCCCCTCCCTCTGTCCCCCTCCTCCCATCTTCTTCACCCTCCCTCTGTCCCCCTCCTCCCATCTTCTTCCCCCTCCCTCTGTCCCCCTCCTCCCATCTTCTTCCCCCTCCCTCTGTCCCCCTCCTCCCATCTTCTTCACCCTCCCTCTGTCCCCCTCCTCCCATCTTCTTCACCCTCCCTCTGTCCCCCTCCTCCCCCATCTTCTTCCCCCTCCCTCTGTCCCCCTCCTCCCGTCTTCTTCCCCTCCCATCTTCTTCCCCCTCCCTCTGTCCCCCTCCTCCCATCTTCTTCCCCCTCCCTCTGTCCCCCTCCTCCCTTCTTCTTTCCCCTCCCTCTGTCCCCCTCCTCCCATCTTCTTCCCCCTCCCTCTGTCCCCCTCCTCCCATCTTCTTCCCCCTCCCTCTGTCCCCCTCCTCCCATCTTCTTCCCCCTCCCTCTGTCCCCCTCCTCCCGTCTTCTTCCCCCTCCCTCTGTCCCCCTCCTCACATCTTATTCCCCCTCCCTCTGTCCCCCTCCTCCCATATTCTTCCCCCTCCCTCTGTCCCCCTCCTCCCATCTTCTTCCTCCTCCCTCTGTCCCCCTCCTCCCATCTTCCCCCTCCCTCTGTCCCCCTCCTCCCGTCTTCTTCCCCCTCCCTCTGTCCCCCTCCTCCCATCTTCTTCCCCCTCCCTCTGTCCCCCTCCTCCCATCTTCTTCCCCCTCCCTCTGTCACCCTCCTCCCATCTTCTTCCTCCACTCTTCGTTAACTTATCTCTCTGTACCGTGAGTTTGTCATGAGGAAAGCGGCTGTCACTTCCGGGTCTTTGTCCCGTCTGCCAGCCAGGCTCTGGCGAAAAAACGCAGATTGTAGCATTATCAGCATTCGGCAGAAGTTGCCACCAACCTGATTGCTCCTCCATGGGCCGCTGGTTTACAGCTGTCTCCGGACAGAAGCGAGTACCTGGCCTTGCATGCCAACGGAGACGGGCGTCAGCTTCCCCAACTGGCGCCCACTGGCCCTCTGCCCGATCCCCGTCCACGCCGCGCCTCTCGTACAAGCCAGCGCTCGTCCTCCTCTGTCAGCCATGCCAGCGAGGAGGCTGTCACCCTTTCACTACTACAGGGCTTTTCTCTCCAGCAACATTCATAAGCACCTGGCCAGTGCTTCTGTTCCATTTGAAAACTCCGCAGCTGAGAAATGTAAAAGTATGCAGAAATTAGGAGAGGTTGTGGGATGCTGTTTGTCTAGGCGGCAGCCTGAGGAGCTTTAATTGTTTCACTCCTCAAAGCAGTTTTTTTTAAACGCTTGGCACCAGGCTGGGATTTTGTTATAGTTGTCTACTCCGAATGTGTGTGTGACCCTCAAACATCCAAACATGAGAGAAACACGTCCGTACTGAATATAGCAAGACACTTTCCTACTGCATATTTAAGTGTGTTGTGAATATGAACGATGTAACACAGAACCCTGAAAGAGACAGTATGAACCGTATAACACAGAACCCTGAAAGAGACAGTATGAACCGTATAACACAGAACCCTGAAAGAGACAGTTTGAACGATGTAACACAGAACCCTGAAAGAGACAGTTTGAACGATGTAACACAGAACCCTGAAAGAGACTATATGAACGATGTAACACAGAACCCTGAAAGAGACAGTTTGAACAGTATAACACAGAACCCTGAAAGAGACAGTTTGAACAGTATAACACAGAACCCTGAAAGAGACAGTTTGAACAGTATATCACAGAACCCTGAAAGAGACAGTTTGAACGATGTAACACAGAACCCTGAAAGAGACAGTTTGAACAGTATATCACAGAACCCTGAAAGAGACAGTTTGAACGATGTAACACAGAACCCTGAAAGAGACAGTTTGAACAGTATATCACAGAACCCTGAAAGAGACAGTTTGAACGATGTAACACAGAACCCTGAAAGAGACAGTTTGAACAGTATAACACAGAACCCTGAAAGAGACAGTTTGAACAGTATAACACAGAACCCTGAAAGAGACAGTTTGAACAGTATAACACAGAACCCTGAAAGAGAAAGAGAAAGAGAGAGGGAGCCTAGAAAGAGGAGGTAAAAGAGAGCAGGAGGAAGGAATGAAAAGGGAGTGCGTAAAATATCTTTACTGACATGAGCACGCTGTCACTGCTCTGATTAATGGCTGGCCGTGTCCTTGCCTGGTAGAAAGGTGTAGTGAGAGCACAGGCATTGACCTGGAACTAATAACATGGGACTGGAACAAGCCATCCAACCTGAGTGTGTGTGCTCTGTACTCTTGTATGTACTAGCAGTGGTGGGAGGAAGGTACAACCACAGAGACCTTAAGAGGCAGGATAGCAGGTCATCATGTCCCTATCAAGACCTTTGACCTGGAGGCAGGGTAGCAGGTCATCATGTCCCTATCAAGACCTTTGACCTGGAGGCAGGGTAGCAGGTCATCATGTCCCTATCAAGACCTTTGACCAGGAGGCAGAGTAGCAGGTCATCATGTCCCTATCAAGACCTTTGACCTGGAGGCAGGATAGCAGGTCATCATGTCCCTATCAAGACCTTTGACCTGGAGGCAGGGTAGCAGGTCATCATGTCCCTATCAAGACCTTTGACCTGGAGGCAGGGTAGCAGGTCATCATGTCCCTATCAAGACCTTTGACCTGGAGGCAGGGTAGCAGGTCATCATGTCCCTATCAAGACCTTTGACCTGGAGGCAGGGTAGCAGGTCATCATGTCCCTATCAAGACCTGTGACCTGGAGGCAGGGTAGCAGGTCATCATGTCCCTATCAAGACCTTTGACCTGGAGGCAGGGTAGCAGGTCATCATGTCCCTATCAAGACCTTTGACCTGGAGGCAGGGTAGCAGGTCATCATGTCCCTATCAAGACCTTTGACCTGGAGGCAGGATAGCAGGTCATCATGTCCCTATCAAGACCTTTGACCTGGAGGCAGGGTAGCAGGTCATCATGTCCCTATCAAGACATTTGACCTGGAGGCAGGATAGCAGGTCATCATGTCCCTATCAAGACCTTTGACCTGGAGGCAGGGTAGCAGGTCATCATGTCCCTATCAAGACCTTTGACCTGGAGGCAGTGTAGCAGGTCATCATGTTCCTATCAAGACCTTTGACCTGGAGGCAGGGTAGCAGGTCATCATGTCCCTATCAAGACCTTTGACCAGGAGGCAGGGTAGCAGGTCATCATGTCCCTATCAAGACCTTTGACCTGGAGGCAGGGTAGCAGGTCATCATGTCCCTATCAAGACATTTGACCAGGAGGCAGGGTAGCAGGTCATCATGTCCCTATCAAGACCTTTGACCTGGAGGCAGGGTAGCAGGTCATCATGTCCCTATCAAGACCTTTGACCTGGAGGCAGGGTAGCAGGTCATCATGTCCCTATCAAGACCTTTGACCTGGAGGCAGGATAGCAGGTCATCAGCAGGTCATCATGTCCCTATCAAGACCTTTGACCAGGAGGCAGGGTAGCAGGTCATCATGTCCCTATCAAGACCTTTGACCTGGAGGCAGGGTAGCAGGTCATCATGTCCCTATCAAGACCTTTGACCAGGAGGCAGGGTAGCAGGTCATCATGTCCCTATCAAGACCTTTGACCTGGAGGCAGGGTAGCAGGTCATCATGTCCCTATCAAGACCTTTGACCTGGAGGCAGGATAGCAGGTCATCAGCAGGTCATCATGTCCCTATCAAGACCTTAGACCAGGAGGCAGGGTAGCAGGTCATCATGTCCCTATCAAGACCTTTGACCTGGAGGCAGGGTAGCAGGTCATCATGCCCCTATCAAGACCTTTGACCTGGAGGCAGGGTAGCAGGTCATCATGTCCCTATCAAGACCTTTGACCAGGAGGCAGGGTAGCAGGTCATCATGTCCCTATCAAGACCTTTGACCTGGAGGCAGGGTAGCAGGTCATCATGTCCCTATCAAGACCTTTGACCAGGAGGCAGAGTAGCAGGTCATCATGTCCCTATCAAGACCTTTGACCTGGAGGCAGGGTAGCAGGTCATCATGTCCCTATCAAGACCTTTGACCTGGAGGCAGGGTAGCAGGTCATCATGTCCCTATCAAGACCTTTGACCTGGAGGCAGGGTAGCAGGTCATCATGTCCCTATCAAGACCTTTGACCTGGAGGCAGGGTAGCAGGTCATCATGTCCCTATCAAGACCTTTGACCTGGAGGCAGGGTAGCAGGTCATCATGTCCCTATCAAGACCTTTGACCAGGAGGCAGGGTAGCAGGTCATCATGTCCCTATCAAGACCTTTGACCTGGAGGCAGGGTAGCAGGTCATCATGTCCCTATCAAGACATTTGACCAGGAGGCAGTGTAGCAGGTCATCATGTCCCTATCAAGACCTTTGACCTGGAGACAGGGTAGCAGGTCACAATGTCCTTATCAAGGCCTTTGACCTGGAGGCAGGGTAGCAGGTCATCAGCAGGTCATCAGCAGGTCACCATGCCCCTATCAAGACCTTTGACCTGGAGGCAGGTCACCATGCCCCTATCAAGACCTTTGACCAGGAGGCAGGGTAGCAGGTCCCTATCAAGACCTTTGAACTCACTTCCCAGCTAGCACATTTGGTTCCTTGGAAGTTGTGGGAACATATGTTTTTGGTTCCAAATTGTTTCCTGACTGGTAAAAATGTACTTTCTTAAATGTTCTGAGAAAATAATAAATGTTTTTGCCTGTTCTGGGAATGTTTATTTTTTAGGTTCCAGGGAGGTTCTGAGAATGTTTTACTCTGGTTCCAGGGAGGTTCTGAGTACGTTTTACTATGGTTCCATGAAAGTTTTCGTTGGAGGTTTTATTCACACTCTGAGAATGTAAATTAGGTTATTAGGAGGTTTTTAAATTACTTCCTTAAAACTTTGACTGAATGTTTAAATATGACTTATATGAAAACACTGCCAGCTTATTTTGGGTAAACTTCTTTCTTTTTTTTACCCCAAGCACAGTTAGGAAACATGGAAATTAATTTCCTTAGCCGTTAATCATGCAAATCACATTATTGTACATGGCATCAGTGAGATTCAAACCTATAATCTTCTGTGTTCTATCTATGGTATTAGTCCACAACACCAACAGGATGGAGCTAGCATGCCAAGTTTTTGTTGTCTCGTCAAACAGACCCCATTTCAAAGGAAAGTAGCATTCATTAAGATCAGGTGTGGCCAATTAGAGGGCGCGGCAACACACCTGAACACACTTAACAAGATAAAGGATAGTTTGTTGATGCAAAGAACAGAATGTATACGCTCCCTGAACGTTACTAAATGTCGTTTTTTATGGAAAGTTTTCTTAATGTCCTTGGAACAATTTGAAAACGTTACTCTAATTAGAGCCACGAGGAAACTGGTAGGAAACGTTATGCTGAAGTTCTGAAATTCCCACAGAAGAACTTTGTTTCTTAATGTCCTTGGAACAATTTGAAAACGTTACTCTAAATAGAACCATGAGGAAACCTGTAGGAAATGTTATGCTGAAGAACTGAAATTCCCACAAAAGAACTTTGTTTCTTAACGGCTCTGAACTATTTGAGAACGTTCCCAAAGTCAAACAATTAGGAGAACATTCCTAGAATATTAACAAAATTGAAATGAAATGTAAACATGTTTAAACTTTTAGGAAGTGTTCTGTTATGTCAAGTAATGAAATGCCAAGAAACATTTTTTTGTTAAGTTCTTTAAATGTGCTGAGAATGTTCCAAAGCTAAGCAACTGTCCTGCACCATTACCAGAAAGTTGTAGGAAGTTTGTATACAAAATAACCATAATAACTGCTCTCACCAAGCTCTAAGAAACATATGGTTCTCAGAACGTTATGTGCTAGCTGGGTTGTTTTAGGTCTGACCTCAGATCTGCTGTTTTGTTGCCATGGTGTGGTAAAGGTAAAGTATACTGTAGACCAGGGGTATTCAAATCTTACCCTGTGACATCCGGACTGCTACTGGTTTTCTGTTCCACCTGACAATCAATCATCTGGTGTCCCAGGTCCAAACCAGGGAACTATTAGAGGGATAGAATGAACAAAAACACTGGCTTCCAGGTCCAGATTTAGAATATGAGGGTTGTATAGTTGAAGTGTGAAGTTTACATACACCTTAGACAAATACATTTAAACTCAGTTTTTTTCACAATTCCTGACATTTAATCCTAGTAAAAATTCCCTGTCCTAGGTCAGTTAGGATCACCAGAATTTGTATTTCTTTCATCACATTCCCAGTAGGTCAGAAGTTTACATACACTGAATTGGTATTTGTTAGCATTGCCTTTAAATTGTTTAACTTGGGTCAAACGTTTCGGGTAGCCTTCCACAAGCTTCCCACAAAAAAGTTGGGTGGATATTGGCCCATTCCTCCTGACAGTACTATTGTAACTGAGTCAGATTTGTAGCCCTCCTTGCTCGCACATGCTTTTTCAATTCTGCCAAAAATATTTCTATGGGATTGAGGTCAGGGCTTTGTGACTTTGTTGTCCTTTAGCCATTTTGCCACAACGTTGGAAGAATGCTTGGGGTCATTGTCCATTTGGAAGACCCATTTGCGACCAAGATTTAACTTCCTAACTGATGTCTTGAGATGTTGCTTCAATATATCCACATAATTTTCCTACCTCATGATGCCATCTATTTTGTGAAGTTCACCAGTCCCTCCTGCAGAAGAGCACCCCCACAACATGATGCTGCCAACCCCATGCTTCACGGTTGGGATGGTGTTCTTCGGCTTGCAAGCCTCCCCCCTTTTTCCTCCAAACATAACGATGGTCATTATGGCCAAACAATTCTATTTTTGTTTCATCAGACCAGAGAACATTTGTCCAAAAAGTATGATCTTTGTCCCCATGTAAAGTTGCTGTAGTCTGGGTTTTTATGGTGGTTTTGGAGCCTTGGCTTCTTCCTTACTGAGCGGCCTTTCAGGTTATGTCGATATAGGACTGGTTTTTACTGAGGATAGATACTTTTGTACCTGTTTCCTCCAGCATCTTCACAATGTCCTTTGCTGTTGTTCTGGGATTGATTTTCACTTTTCGCACCAAAGTACATTTATCTCTAGGAGACAGAACGTGTCTCCTTTCTGAGCGGTATGATGGCTGCGTGGTCCCATGGTGTTTATACTTGCGTACTATTGTTTGTACAGATGAACATGGTACCTTCAGGGGTTTGGACATTTCTCCCAAGGATGAACCAGATTTGTGGAGGACTACAATTTTTTTGCTGAGGTCATGGCTGATTTCTTTAGATTTTCCCATGATGTCAAGCAAGTTGGCACTGAGTTTGAAGGTAGGCCTTGAAATTCATCAACAGATACACCTACAATTGACTCAAATGATGTCAATTAGCCTATCAGAAGCTTCTAAAGCCATGACATAATTTTCTGGAATTTTCCAAGCTGTTTAAAGGCACAGTCAAATTCGTGTATGTAAACTTCTGACCCACTGGAATTGTGATACAGTGAAATAATGTGTCTGTAAACAATTGTTGGAAAAATGACTTGTCATGCACAAAGTAGATGTCCTAACCGACTTGCCAAAACTATAATTTGTTAACAAGAAATTTGTGGTGTGGTTGAAAAACAAGTTTTATTGACTCCAACCTAAGTGTGTGTAAACCTCCGACTCAACTGGATATTGTGTCCACTAGGTTTCTGTTGCTTCTTCTGTCTCCTAGCTCAGATGTGGTTTAGGTCATGCTTCTCTCTGTTTCCTCGCTCAGATGTGGTTTAGGTCATGCTTCTTCTGTTTCCTAGCTCAGATGTGGTTTAGGTCATGCTTCTCTCTGTTTCCTCGCTCAGATGTGGTTTAGGTCATGCTTCTTCTGTCTCCTAGCTCAGATGTGGTTTAGGTCATGCTTCTTCTGTTTCCTAGCTCAGACGTGGTTTAGGTCATGCTTCTTCTGTCTCCTAGCTCAGATGTGGTTTAGGTCATGCTTCTTCTGTCTCCTAGCTCAGATGTGGTTTAGGTCATGCTTCTTCTGTTTCCTAGCTCAGACGTGGTTTAGGTCATGCTTCTCTCTGTTTCCTCACTCAGATGTGGTTTAGGTCATGCTTCTTCTGTTTCCTAGCTCAGATGTGGTTTAGGTCATGCTTCTTCTGTTTCCTAGCTCAGACGTGGTTTAGGTCATGCTTCTTCTGTCTCCTAGCTCAGATGTGGTTTAGGTCATGCTTCTTCTGTCTCCTAGCTCAGATGTGGTTTAGGTCATGCTTCTTCTGTCTCCTAGCTCAGATGTTGTTTAGGTCATGCTTCTCTCTGTCTCCTCGCTCAGATGTGGTTTAGGTCATGCTTCTCTCTGTTTCCTCACTCAGATGTGGTTTAGGTCATGCTTCTTCTGTTTCCTAGCTCAGATGTGGTTTAGGTCATGCTTCTTCTGTCTCCTAGCTCAGATGTGGTTTAGGTCATGCTTCTTCTGTTTCCTCACTCAGACATGGTTTAGGTCATGCTTCTTCTGTCTCCTAGCTCAGATGTGGTTTAGGTCATGCTTCTTCTGTCTCCTAGCTCAGATGTGGTTTAGGTCATGCTTCTTCTGTTTCCTCACTCAGACATGGTTTAGGTCATGCTTCTTCTGTCTCCTAGCTCAGATGTGGTTTAGGTCATGCTTCTCTCTGTTTCCTAGCTCAGATGTGGTTTAGGTCATGCTTCTTCTGTCTCCTAGCTCAGATGTGGTTTAGGTCATGCTTCTTCTGTCTCCTAGCTCAGATGTGGTTTAGGTCATGCTTCTTCTGTTTCCTAGCTCAGATGTGGTTTAGGTCATGCTTCTTCTGTCTCCTAGCTCAGATGTGGTTTAGGTCATGCTTCTCTCTGTTTCCTAGCTCAGATGTGGTTTAGGTCATGCTTCTTCTGTCTCCTAGCTCAGATGTGGTTTAGGTCATGCTTCTTCTGTCTCCTAGCTCAGATGTGGTTTAGGTCATGCTTCTTCTGTCTCCTAGCTCAGATGTGGTTTAGGTCATGCTTCTTCTGTTTCCTAGCTCAGACGTGGTTTAGGTCATGCTTCTTCTGTCTCCTAGCTCAGATGTGGTTTAGGCCATGCTTCTTCTGTCTCCTAGCTCAGATGTGGTTTAGGTCATGCTTCTTCTGTCTCCTAGCTCAGATGTGGTTTAGGTCATGCTTCTCTCTGTTTCCTAGCTCAGATGTGGTTTAGGTCATGCTTCTTCTATTTCCTAGCTCAGACGTGGTTTAGGTCATGCTTCTCTCTGTTTCCTAGCTCAGACGTGGTTTAGGTCATGCTTCTTCTGTCTCCTAGCTCAGACGTGGTTTAGGTCATGATGGTTGAGCCAAACAGGACTGAAAAAGAGGCTGCCAGAAGAGCATAGTAATCATGGTCCCACTTTAAACTGAAGCATTTATGTGTTGTCGTTGGTTTAATCTTTAAAGGTGGAATGTTGTGGTTGTTGGGAGCTACACATGGACAGTCATCTTGTTCAGTGCCAATACTTGTAGCTATTTTTCATCTAGCTATTACAACAGTAAACTACACCATACAACACCACCCAAAGCACAATTTCCTTTTTTATTTTCGGTAATTATATTTTTATTTGAGTTTTATATTCAGGTTTGGCCTCCGTTGTGAACAATATACGCATAACACGACAACATGAGACACTCAAAGGACTGCTTCTGAGGCTGCATGACACCATAACACATTAGAAAATATTACACGTTTCGCCTTTCAAACAATTTCAAATAAAACCACAGAGGTTTCTTCAACTCATTTGTTAGTCCAACATTTGCCAAAAAA
Organism: Oncorhynchus gorbuscha; assembly: GCF_021184085.1. NCBI lineage: Eukaryota > Metazoa > Chordata > Actinopteri > Salmoniformes > Salmonidae > Oncorhynchus > Oncorhynchus gorbuscha. The sequence continues at coordinate 7,287,924 of NC_060177.1, forward strand.
TCCTTCCCGCCGTGCCTGTATTGCTGAGGGGGACAGGAAGCCAACAGCTGGGCCATAATGGAGCTCTCAGGCACTTGTTCTCCCATGTAGAGCCAGCCCCTATCTGTTCACTACCAGATGTTCCATGGTTTCCTTCCAAATCAACACAGGGAATACATGCACACACACACACACACACACACACACACACACACACACACACACACACACACACACACACACACACACACACACACACACACACACACACACACACACACACACACACACACACACACACACACACACACACACACACACACACACACACACACACACACCAGACATTCAATTGATGACTACAGAGTGACGGTGAGGTTAATTGCTGGTTTGGTGTTTATTTCCTTGTGAGGTCCTGTTACTAATTTATGCTGTGTTATTGTTATTGTTATTGTAAGTCAGATTGGTGGTGAGGGGCGGGGATACAGAATCTGGTGATGGGTGAACCTGTTCCTCAGTCCGACTGAATGAAAACCAACAGATCAGAGGCTCTTGACTCTAACGCTGTGGATGTGCTTCTAAAGGACAGTGTGACTTTGAGAGTGAAGTAGATTTATAATCACTTCACTCTCAACGTCACACTGTCCTTCTGAAGCACATCCACAGATAAATCCACTTCACTCTCAACGTCACACTGTCGTTTTGAAGCACATCCACAGATAAATCCACTTCACTCTCAACGTCACACTGTCGTTTTGAAGCACATCCACAGATAAATCCACTTCACTCTCAACGTCACACTGTCCTTTTGAAGCACATCCACAGATAAATCCACTTCACTCTCAACGTCACACTGTCGTTTTGAAGCACATCCACAGATAAATCCACTTCACTCTCAACGTCACACTGTCGTTTTGAAGCACATCCACAGATTATCTCTCGGCATGTACGTACTGTACAGTGCAAAAACAAAACTGCAACAAATCATTGAAGGGGAGATGGGCAATAAGCCATCAGTGTCCTGTTCCCTGCCTCTCTCACCAGAACCCTAACATCTACATTGGTTTGGCAGTTTTAAACGCCACATCCCCACCATCATCACTACAGTAATGATTAACCATGACAGACTGCAGTCTACGGGGAGCACATGTAGCTCTGCTGTTGTCTCCTGTGGGGATGTTATGGGAGAATGTTGGTCCAGTCCAACCACTGGAGCTTCCATACAGTAGACCTCAGGGATGACTGGGTCTGAAACAGAGAGAAGACTATTTGGACACAGGCCAGACCTCCCATAGGAGGTATGGTATATGGTGTAAACCACAAAAGCTGCCTCCATTCTAGACTACCAGCCTCCCCTCCAGACTACCTGTCTTTCTTCTAGACTACCAGCCTCCCTTCTAGACTACCTGTCTCCCTTCTAGGCTACCTGTCTCCCTTCTAGGCTACCTGTCTCCATTCTAGACTACCTGTCTCCCTTCTAGACTACCAGCCTCCCCTCCAGACTACCAGCCTCCCCTCCAGACAACCTGTCTCCCTTCTAGACTACCAGTATCCCTTCTAGACTACCAGTCTCCCTTCTAGACTACCAGCCTCCCCTCCAGACTACCAGCCTCCCCTCCAGACAACCTGTATCCCTTCTAGACTACCAGTATCCCTTCTAGACTACCAGTATCCCTTCTAGACTACCTGTCTCCCTTCTAGACTACCAGCCTCCCCTCCAGACAACCTGTCTCCCTTCTAGACTACCTGTCTCCCTTCTAGACTACCAGTATCCCTTCTAGACTACCTGTCTCCCTTCTAGACTACCAGTATCCCTTCTAGACTACCTGTCTCCCTTCTAGACTACCAGCCTCCCCTCCAGACTACCAGCCTCCCCTCCAGACAACCTGTCTCCCTTCTAGACTATCAGTGTCCCTTCTAGACTACCTGTCTCCCTTCTAGACTACCTGTCTCCCTTCTAGACTACCAGTATCCCTTCTAGACTACCTGTCTCCCTTCTAGACTATCAGTGTCCCTTCTAGACTACCTGTCTCCCTTCTAGAATACCTGTCTCCCTTCTAGACTACCTGTCTCCCTTCTCGACTACCTGTCTCCCTTCTAGACTACCAGCCTCCCCTCCAGACTACCAGCCTCCCCTCCAGACTACCGGCCTCCCTTCTAGACTACCTGTCTCCCTTCTAGACTACCTGTCTCCCTTCTAGACTATCAGGGTCCCTTCTAGACTACCAGTATCCCTTCTAGACTAGCAGTGTCCCTTCTAGACGACCAGTATCCCTTCTAGACTAGCAGTGTCCCTTCTAGATGACCAGTATCCCTTCTAGACTAGCAGTTTCCCTTCTAGACTATCAGGGTCCCTTCTAGACTACCTGTCTCCCTTCTAGACTACCTGTCTCCCTTCTAGACTACCAGTATCCCTTCTAGACTAGCAGTTTCCCTTCTAGACTACCAGTGTTTTCATGTCCTGGAACGTGCACAGTCTGCACAGCATTTGATCTATATCTCTTGGCTCGTGCACACTCTCCAGGATGGCGCTCACGCTCAGGTGAGCAGCATCAGTACAGGCCCCAGGGCTCAATGGATGTAGCACCTGGAGAATTACCTCAGCACGGGAAAGGTGAAGTCAGCCCGCATGCTGTCTCCACACACACAGAAATGTATGTAGGTATGGAACACACACGCTCTCACACAGATCAAATCAACCAACCAACTTTATTCATACCACCCATTTCAAACATGGAATGTGCTTCACAAACACACCCATACACTTCTCTTTTACAGGGAGGGAGGGAGGGAGGGGGAGAGAGAGAGAGAGAGAGGGGAGAGGGAGGGAGGGGGGAGGGGGAGAGAGAGAGAGCGAGAGAGAGGGGGAGAGAGAGAGGAGAGAGGGAGGGAGAGGGAGGGGGGGGGAGGGAGGGAGGGAGGGAGGGAGGGAGGGAGGGAGGGAGGGAGGGAGGGAGGGAGGGAGGGAGGGAGGGAGGGAGGGTTGCAACAGTATTTCACCTCAACATCCATTAAAAATGTAACATTTATTTGTGGTATGTGTTTGATATGCAAAAGGCCATAGTGTGTTGAGTGGCATGAAGACAGCATATTGTATTAGTCATCTGTCCCTGGTTTAAAATGAACAATACAACCAGTCCCCTGTCAGAGCTGTCATCTGCAGTTTGAAACCATCTCCAGGAACATAGATTGCTTATTAATTAGTGCTCACTATGTGTGTGTGTTTGAAAACATTCATACACTGATAATTACATCCTCTAATCTACCCCTTGCCAGTAGCATCATGTAGCCGGCTAATTGAATTAATTGAGAGTAGATGTTTCTAAGTATGTAATTGATTTAATTAATATAATTCATGCTTTGCTCATTCCTGTTAATGCCGAAGAGAGACCAGACCAGTTCTGTTTCTTTTGCGTTCATTGAGACATGATGAATGACTTGATGAATGTCACGTTCTGTCACTGATCAATGCACGTCTTGAGTCCAAGCATCTGCCAACCAAATGGAAACTCATTGGTTCCTGCATACTGTAACTCCTCTACCCTCTGTCTCTCTCTCTCTCTCTGTCTCTGTCTCTGTCTCTGTCTCTGTCTCTCTCTCTGTCTCTGTCTCTCTCTCTCTCTCTCTGTCTCTCTCTCTCTCTCTCTCTCTGTCTCTCTGTCTCTCTCTCTCTCTCTCTCTCTCTCTCTCTCTCTCTCTCTCTCTCTCTCTCTCTCTCTCTCTCTCTCTCTCTCTCTCTCTGTCTCTCTGTCTCTCTCTCTCTCTCTCTGTCTCTCTCTCTCTCTCTCTCTCTCTCTCTCTCTCTCTCTCTCTCTCTCTCTCTCTCTCTCTCTCTCTCTCTCTCTCTCTCTCTCTCTCTCTCTCTCTCTCTCTGTCTCTCTGTCTCTCTGTCTCTCTCTCTCTCTCTCTCTCTCTCTCTCTCTCTCTCTCTCTCTCTCTCTCTCTCTCTCTCTGTCTCTCTGTCTCTCTCTGTCTCTCTCTCTCTCTCTGTCTCTTTCTCTCTCTCTCTCTCTCTCTCTCTCTCTGTCTCTCTGTCTCTCTCTCTCTCTCTGTCTCTCTCTGTCTCTCTCTGTCTCTCTCTCTGTCTCTCACTGTCTCTCTCTCTCTGTCTCTCTCTCTCTCTGTCTGTCTCTCTCTCTCTCTTTCTCTCTCTTTCTCTCTCTGTCTCTCTCTCTGTCTCTCTCTGTTTCTCATCGCCACCTCCATTACTGGCATCTCAACTCTTTTATTGAGAGTGGGGATATCATGGCCCGCTTGTCTTATTCAAATTGGACACGGCGGGGACCGGTCTCTCTTCATGATGAGGGTGATAATGCAAGAGCCTCTTTGCTTCAAACACCATTTAATTTGTAGATTAAGCAAATAAAAGTCATTACACACCCTCTCTTTCAACCGCAGGCTGGGGTGATTTGGGTGTAATGCTCCTCATTCATGTGAAATGACCTATAAAGGACCTGAGTTGTGAATGCCTGCTTTTAAACATCTCCACTCTCCTTTTCCTATCTTCATGGGACAAGACTGATCAGCTGGCTACAATTTCTTGTTTTTTGTTGTTGATGGGACTCGATATTGCTATCAGGCAAGATCAAACTGGCTCATGTCCTGCACTAGTTTTAATCAAATGTGCAGTCAAAATGATGAGCTACATTGACTGAAATTATTTAGTTCTAATTACAAACAGATGGGAGTCTTTATTTGCACCAAGGGCGACTGAACAAGGGAAATGCTGTGTGAACAAGAATAATTAAGGAGTTGGGAACAGTGTTTTTTTTTTTTGTCGTTTGGGTTTAAATAATCAACACTTTTATGTTAATTTAATCTAATTTAATTATATACTTACAGAATGTTTTTCAAACGGCAATGTTTCCACCTCCAAGGCTTGAGGTTGTGAGGAGCACACATATTTACTATTTATTTACTGGGGCCTTAAATTGTTTGTTTTATAGGGTAGAACTACACACCGGTGCGTAACGGAAATTCTCTCTCTACCTGCTGAGTGTTCTGCCACCTCCCGGGCAGCTCACCGGGTTGCCACTAGTAACTCGTCAAGTGAATCCTAGTGTCTTACACTTCTGGTTGCCGTTCTTCTTCTTTGCATAATGAATGGATGATAACTCTTGAAGATATGCATAGAAATAGGCCTCCCGCAACGAGACGCTGGTGAGACAAAATGTATCCTTCTAGATGATATTGTCACACTATAAGATGTTTATCTTTCAGGCTTCATAGAAGTATATTGTAATTGTTGTAAAAGCCTACATTGGAAATGATGCAGACAATTACATTTATGGGAGCTACAATCTATCTGCACTATTAAAGCTGATCTACCACCTAAAAAAAAACATAATAAAACATGTTTTTTTTTTATCTTAATCTGTCCTTAATTTGAGGTAATATCTGGAAATGACTGCTGTCCATTTAGGGGGCCCCTTTTGGCACTAGAGCACAGTAAGGTTCCGTACAACCTCTTTAAATGAGCCAAGAGCAAGTTTGTTTACTACTCATAAGTAAGCTAAGTGAGCTATTGTTTTGTTTTTTTGGTTTAAAATCATTTGTTGACACTGCAGTTCTAACATACACAGGTCTTCCATTTTACTGCAGTGGGCTAAATCAGGGCTAATCACACAGTGAGCTAAATCAGGGCAAAATCACACAGTGGGCTAAATCACAGTGTTTCTTGGTAGTCTTTAAAAAAAATCTACTTTGTTGGAAACAAAATTATACACCTCACACACATGGTTATGGGCTTTAAAAAATATATATAGACACCTGTACCATGTCAGAGTTTAAACGTATTCAATTTTGCGAATCACTTAGAAACACCAGATTTTCGGCGGGTTTTTTAAAATAATGTTTATTAATTATGAAATTATGAAAAATATGAAAAACATTCCACCCATGAGGCCACTAGTTAATTTGAGGACAGGGCTACACCATCACAGGTCTTCCATTAAAGTTAAACCATCTATGCATAGCCTAACAAGATGGACTTCCTAAACATTTCTTCAAGCCATGTGCAGTTCACCTGATAAACTGTAGAGGTCACTGCAACCTGGATTTACATTGAGACCAGATTGAAACACTCTCTGACAAGATTTACTGTCGTCCTCTGATTCTGGAACTTTGGTCATTTTAGATCAGCATGGTTACACCTCAAATAACATACCCGACCAAAATACTCAACTAAACATTTCAATCAACAAAATACTCAACTAAACCACCCAAATTAAAACATTTCAATCAACCAAATATCTTGTGCTTCCTTCTTCAACCCAACTGTTCTTTAATGTGAACAGCTTGTGTTTCTACCCTGTCTGATTCAGCCGACTTCAGAATAACTTCTGCTTTATTTATGCCGTTGGCTTTTTGTTTTTTACCTATGACATTTTTGCTGAAGGTAAAAGAAAGTAACCCTCCTCCTCCTCCTCCTCCTCCTCCTTATCTTCTCTATATTTATCCAATTGATTTTAGGGCTGCTTTGCTTTGACGTGAAACTATGCCAGAAGTGTCACTTAGACGAATCACTGTTAGCCCAGGCTGGCATAGCGTCATCCCCGCGACAGAAGGGACAATTCCTCATGGATCAAATAAATACAGCTGTGAAGTAATTAGTTGTATTCCCAAGGAGCCCATCGCCGACACGCTAAAGATGGCAGCGATTGGCTAGCTCACCCGCTAGCAGCTTTGATCCATTTAAAACAGCAACCAGGAAGTGGCTGGGTTACAACCCAGGTGGCTATTAATGACATCACTGTCGCGTGTCGGCTACAAGCTAATAGATCTAAGCCATGGGATCGGTCTATGAGAGGGAAAACAATCCTCGTCGGCTGGTTATGGAGATGATGCTTCCTTCAGGGATAGTTTAAGCACGTTATAAATACACCTCATTTTATGCATAACTGCCAATATCCACTGATTACTTGCTATGAGTCAATGAAATAGGGTGCATTTATAATTTGTGCCAACTATCCCTTTAATTAAAGGGGAATTTTACATCATTTCTTTTACTCCACTCTTTTTTTTTTTTTAAATGTCGTCTTCATTCGTCCACTTGATTCAATACCTCTAAATTGTGCATGTCAACAGTTTTCAAAAATATTTTGTTTTCAGTCTCCTGATGGACAAAATCAAGCGAGAATGAAACCGATGGTGATAATGTGTAAATGCATTAGGATATAGGTCAGAGAATCACGCAGAAGTTTAATACATATTCATTTAGCCTTTAAATGTGTCAAAGGCATCAATAGAGCTAACATAACCTTGGTGTTGGGCCAACCTATCTGGCTGATGTAAAAACAAAACGTCTTCATGTGACTAATGTTGTTGCAGCTCACATCGAAGCATATGGGTTTCCACATAACAAGGACATTGGAATAGACATAGCAAGGACATGGAAATAGCCATTTGAAAGCATGAGTGGTACTGTACACTAGTAAAAACCTCATCCTTCAATAATGAGACCGTGCTTTGATCTGTTGTAATAACCTTCCAAATAGACCTTCCAAATGAACCCCCTCAAATTCACCAAGACAAGGAGGGGTATATTTTTCCACACAATACTGCAGTGACATGTAATGCTGCATCCGCACGAAATGGGAAGCTGCTGTTTTGCCCCCCGCAATTACAGTCCCCTTCAGAAAGGGGGGTATTTATGCCTAGCAGTTAGCCATGCATTGATTTAATATGTTTCTAATCAGGACATACAGCTTCAGGGCCTAAAATGTTAATTTTTCTTCCTGCTTACGAAGTAGCCTTTGATTTTCTGTCATGCCCATAATTACTGTGTTTTGCCACTAGATAGGAGAGCTTTGTGTCGTCTAATTACGAGGTAATCATCGCCGTAGCGCCTTGTTTTCACCTTTTTTGTCTTTACTCGGCAGCACCCATCTCGCTGCCTGGGAGGCCGTGGCCATAGCGCCAAACTATTAACTCCGGCTCTAAATTCACACTGTGACACTGTTAAGAACCGTGTGTGTGTGTGTGTGTGTGTGTGTGTGTGTGTGTGTGTGTGTGTGTGTGTGTGTGTGTGTGTGTGTGTGTGTGTGTGTGTGTGTGTGTGTGTGTGTGTGTGTGTGTGTGTGTGTGTGTGTGTGTGTGTGTGTGTGTGTGTGTGACAGAGAGGGGGGGAGAGAGACTGTAATTGTTGTGGTATCAGTGCTGTTAATTACTGGAGTAAACGGTTCAACTACTGCCAGAGCTCTTTGTGGTGGCTGAGGGGGCGGCAGAGAGGGGTGGAAAATTGGGTTTTTACCATCTGGGGACCCGGAGAGAGGAAAGAGAGCGGGAGACCAGTGGTAAAGAAGGGTCCAATCGGTGGCTAGAGCCTGAGGGCCCGGGGCCCATATGGAGCCAGCACT
>NC_060177.1:7301259-7308759 GCF_021184085.1 Oncorhynchus gorbuscha
AACTAACATCAACACTGACTCTGACCAACATCAACACTACTGACTCTAACTAACATCAACACTGCTGACTCTAACTAACATCAACACTGACACTGACTCTGACCAACATCCATGTGGTGTTGAATCTGTGTGTGGTGACGGTGGTAGATATTGATGATGTGTATGTGGTGTTGAATCTGTGTGTGGTGACGGTGGTAGATATTGATGATGCTAAAGAAATAATCCATTCCACTGCAGGTCCCTTAAATTATTTAACAGATGCAAAAGCAGCATTAAGTCAATGTGTTGCTGGTATCATTTATCGCAGTACATTTTCATGATAATATGTTGACTCCAAGGGACAATGACAACATTCACTACATTGGAGACACACACACACACACACACACACACACACACACACACACACACACACACACACACACACACACACACACACACACACACACACACACACACACACACACACACACACACACACACACACACACACACACACACACACACACACACACACACACACACACACACACACACACACCTCTAGCCAGTAGTCCCCGGAGAGCAGTTCCACTGAGTAGGTAGCAGCAGGGCAGGACCAGAGGATATGTGTGGAGGGAGGTGGTAAGACAGCAAATAAACTGCCATGTCTTATTGTGTCAATAAACTAATTCCCCTTTAAAGGCCTGACCTCTGACCTCTGCTAGCCCAACCAATTGAGGAGTGTGTCGGGGCCATGAGGTGATAACAAATGTCTTGAGGGGTGGGGGGGGTTACTGGGAATGGGAAACTGGGGTGGACTCATTTCAAACAGGACCAGTTTGAACAGTTCACAGAGGTGAAATTGTATAATTTATTTTTGGCATCTAGACTGCTTGGCCTGCTCACGATGACCCGTCCGGTCTGAAAATTAATTGAATTCTTATAAGATCCTTATAAGGCATGGTGGTTTGTTGATTGATTTAAAATAGGATATTAACCATGTAAGCACCTAGCAATACACTGAAAGCTGAAAGTCAACATATTCAACAGAATCTGGCTTTACCAAAACCAGGATGTGACACACAAAGACTGAGAGAACAAGAAATCTAAAATACTTCCCCTCCCTCCCATCCCACTCTCTTTTCTCCCATCCCTCTCTCTTTCCCTCCCTCTCTCTCTTCTCCCATCCCATCCCTGTCTCTTTCCCTCCCTCTCTTCTCCCATCCCACCCCTGTCTCTTTCCCTCCATCTCTTCTCCCATCCCCTTCTCCCATCCCTCTCTCTTTCCCTCCCTCTCTTCCCCATTCCTGTCTCTTTCCCTCCCTCTCTTCTCCCATCCCCTCTCTTTCCCTCCCCTCTTTCCCCATCCCTCTCTTTTCTCCCATCCCTCTTTCCCTCCCTCTTCCCCATCCCCCTGTCTCTTTCTCTCTCTTTCCCATCCCTCTCTCTTTCCCTCCCTCCCTCTCTTCTCCCATCCCATCCCTCTCTCTTTCCCTCCCTCTCTCTCTCCCATCCCATCCCTGTCTCTTTCCCTCCCTCTCTTCTCCCATCCCACCCCTGTCTCTTTCCCTCCATCTCTTCTCCCATCCCCTTCTCCCATCCCTCTCTCTTTCCCTCCCTCTCTTCCCCATTCCTGTCTCTTTCCCTCCCTCTCTTCTCCCATCCCCTTCTCTTTCCCTCCCCCTTCTCTTTCCCATCCCTCTCTCTTTCTGTCTCTCTCTTCTCCCATCCCTTTCTCTTTCCCTCCCTCCCCTCTTTCCCTCCCCTTCTCTACAGAGCAACTACTGGTTCTCTCATCAGAGCTGCTACTGCCCAGACCAGTAGGATGAGTCCCCGGTGACAAATCCAAGCCCTTCCATGCCCAGCCAGCCACCCTCATAACCATCTCAGTCCCCCAGGCAGTACAGGGGAATGGGCTTGGGCTAAATGGCTTTCTCGCCTTGGAGCCACTGCAGGCACTGCAGGCACTGCAGGCACTTTCAGTACTGCTGGGATTTAGGCTGCATAGATACACCCAGTTTTTACCCAGTCAAACAAGACCAAGATATTTCTTAATTTCTTTATTTTTATTTGAGGGATTTGTGTGTATTTTTTTATATTTATTTTACCTTTATTTAACTAGGCAAGTCAGTTAAGAACAAATTCTTATTTTCAATGACGGCCTAGGAACAGTGGGTTAACTGCCTGTTCAGGGGCAGAACGACAGATTTGTACCTTGTCAGCTCGGGGGTTTGAACTCGCAACCTTCCGGTTACTAGTCCAACACTCTAACCACTAGGCTACCCTGCCGCCCCATATTGAGCTAGAAAGATAAATATTTCGCTGCACCTGCGATTACATCTGAAAAAGATGTGTACACAACCAATACAATTAGATTTGACGATAGAAAAATGTTTCTCTCAAACAGTCTGATCTGATAAGTTCATGCTTACAGGCCTCCTCTGTTCAAGACTTGTAATTGTAAGTCGCTCAAGCCCCGAGAGAAAACCCTAGAGAAGATGACCTGGGGAACAGCTTGACTCTATCTTAATCATTAAAGAAACCCTACCTTTAAAAGGTAATACTGACCTTAGACCAGAGCTTAGGGATAACTGGGTCTATCGGGTTCTACCACCAGGGGGTGGTGTTCTATGGACAGAATAGTGTGATGGAACAAGGACCAGGAATCTAACTGTAGATATAATACAAGGAAACCATGTGTGTTTATGTCTCCACCTCGCAGTAAATTGACAAAGAACTTAAATAGAAGTTGAATTAGCAGAATTGAACCCTGTTGCATTTCCAGGGTTATTAAAGTGGCCACATCAATTAGCTGTGGAGTCATTTGACATAGTTACATTTGGCACTCAGGACTACTTACAGTGGACATTACATCTACATTACATTGTCTCATAGTCCACGCTAGCGTGGAAACATACATTGACAAGGTGTGTGTGCCTGCATGTCTTTATGTGTGTGTGCCTGGGTGCGTATGTGTGTATGTGTGTGTGTGTGCGCCTGCCTGCCTGCCTGTCTACATGCGCGTGTGTGTGTGCCTGTGGGTGTGTGTGTGTGTGTGTGTGTGTGTGTGTGTGTGTGCCTGCCTGCCTGCCTGCCTGTGTGTGTGTGTGTGTGTGTGTGTGTGTGTGTGTGTGTGTGTGTGTGTGTGTGTGTGTGTGTGCCTGTGCGCCTGCCTGCCTGCCTGCCTGCCTGCCTGCCTGCCTGCGTGTGGCAGGGTGTGTGACAGGTCCATCTTTCCCTGTACCTGCTCTGGTTCTTAGGGGATGAACTGTTGCCCTGTAATTACACTGCTAGTCCACGTTTCAGGGAAACAGGTTCGCCTTGGACACTAACCTGCTGCTGCTCTGACCTGTCCAGAAACATAGGAGTCTAGGACTGTTACACATCAAATCTAACTTTATTTGCCGAATACAACAGGTGTAGATCTTACTGTTAAATGCTTAATTACAAGCCCTTAACCCACAGTGCAGTTCAAGAAGAGCTTTTTTTAACCAAATAAACTCAAGTCAAAAATAATAAAATATAACACAATAAAATAACAATAACAAGGGTATATACAGGGGGTACCAGTACAGAGTCAATGTGGAGGCTATATACAGGGGGTACCGAGTCAATGTGGAGACTATATACAGGGGGTACCGAGTCAATGTGGAGGCTATATACAGGGGGTACCAGTACAGAGTCAATGTGGAGACTATATACAGGGGGTACCGAGTCAGTGTAGAGGCTATATACAGGGGGTCCCGAGTCAGTGTAGAGGCTATATACAGGGGGTCCCGAGTCAGTGTAGAGGCTATATACAGGGGGTACCGAGTCAGTGTAGAGGCTATATACAGGGGGTCCCGAGTCAGTGTAGAGGCTATATACAGGGGGTACCGAGTCAGTGTGGAGGCTATATACAGGGGGTACCGAGTCAATGTGGAGGCTATATACAGGGGGTACCAGTACAGAGTCAATGTGGAGACTATATACAGGGGGTACCAGTACAGAGTCAATGTGGAGACTATATACAGGGGGTACAGAGTCAATGTGGAGGCTATATACAGGGGATACCGAGTCAGTGTAGAGGCTATATACAGGGAGTCCCGAGTCAGTGTGGAGACTATATACAGGGGGTACCAGTACAGAGTCAATGTGGAGACTATATACAGGGGGTACCAGTACAGAGTCAATGTGGAGACTATATACAGGGGGTACCAGTACAGAGTCAATGTGGAGACTATATACAGGGGGTACCAGTACAGAGTCAATGTGGAGGCTATATACAGGGGGTCCCGAGTCAGTGTAGAGGCTATATACAGGGGGTCCCGAGTCAGTGTAGAGGCTATATACAGGGGGTACCGGTACAGAGTCAATGTGGAGGCTATATACAGGGGGTACCGGTACAGAGTCAATGTGGAGGCTATATACAGGGGGTACCGGTACAGAGTCAATGTGGAGGCTATATACAGGGGATACCGGTACAGAGTCAATGTGGAGGCTATATACAGGGGGTACCGGTACAGAGTCAATGTGGAGGCTATATACAGGGGGTACCGGTACCGAGTCAATGTGGAGGCTATATACAGGGGGTACCAGTACAGAGTCAATGTGGAGGCTATATACAGGGGGTACCGGTACAGAGTCAATGTGGAGGCTATATACAGGGGGTACCGGTACCGAGTCAATGTGGAGGCTATATACAGGGGGTACCGGTACCGAGTCAATGTAGAGGCTATCAATGTAGAGGCTATATACAGGGGGTACCGAGTCAGTGTGAAGGCTATATACAGGGGGTACAGAGTCAATGTGGAGGCTATATACAGGGGGTACCGGTACAGAGTCAATGTGGAGGCTATATACAGGGGGTACCGGTACAGAGTCAATGTGGAGGCTATATACAGGGGGTACCGGTACAGAGTCAATGTGGAGGCTATATACAGGGGGTACCGGTACAGAGTCAATGTGGAGGCTATATGCAGGGGATACCGGTACAGAGTCAATGTGGAGGCTATATACAGGGGGTACCGAGTCAGTGTAGAGGCTATATACAGGGGGTACCGGTACCGAGTCAATGTAGAGGCTATCAATGTAGAGCCTATATACAGGGGGTACCGAGTCAGTGTGCGGGGGTACAGGTTAGTTGAGGTAATTTGTACATGTAAGTAGGGTGAAGTGACTATGCATAGATAATAAACAGCGAGTAGCAGCAGTGTACAAAACAAAAGGGGGGTCAATGTAAACACTCTGGTGTCCATTTGATTAATTGTTCAGCAGTCTTATGGCTTGGGGGTAGAAGCTGTTAAGGAGCCTTTTGGTCCTAGACGTGGCGCTCCGGTACCGCTTACCGTGCAGTAGCATAGAAAACAGTCTTGGGTGACTGGAGTCTCTGACAATTTTTGGGGCTTTCCTCTGACACCGCCTATTATATAGGTCCTGGATGGCAGGAAGCTCGGCCCCAGTGATGTACTGGGCTATACGCACTACTCTCTGTAGTGCCTTACATTCAGATGCCGAGCAGTTGTCATACCAGGCGGTGATGCAACCGGTCAGGATGCTCTCGATGGTGCAGCTGTAGAACGTTTTGAGGATCTGGAGACCCATGCCAAATCTTTTCAGTCTCCTGAGGGGGAACAGGCTTTGTCGTTCCCTCTTCACAACTGTCTTGGTGTGTTTGGACCATGTTAGTTTGTTGGTGATGTGGACACCAAGGAACTTGAAACTCTCGACCTGCTCCACTACAGCCCCGTCTGTTAATGGAGGCCTGTTCCTGTAGTCCACGATCAGCTCCTTTGTCTTGCTCACATTGAGGGAGAGGTTGTTGTCCTGGCACCACACTGCCAGGTCTCTGACCTCCTCCCTATAGGCTGACTGATCGTTGTCGGTGATCAGGCCACTGTTGTGTCGTCAGCTAAATTAATGATGGTGATGGAGTCGTTTTTGGCCATGCAGTCGTGTTTAAACAGGGAGTACAGTAGCCCTGAGGGACCCCAGTGTTGAGGATCAGTGTGGCAGACGTGTTGTTACCTACCCTTACCACCTGGGTGCGGCCTGTCAGGAAGTCCAGAATCCAGTTGCAGAGGGAGGTGTTTGATCCCAGGGTCCTTAGCTATGAACACATTGGTTTGACCTGACCAGAAACATACTGTTACATATGAACACATTGGTTTGATCTGACCAGAAACATACTGTTACATTTGAACACATTGGTTTGATCTGACCAGAAACATACTGTTACATATGAACACATTGGTTTGATCTGACCAGAAACATACTGTTACATATGAACACATTGGTTTGATCTGACCAGAAACTTAAGAGCAGAGTCTATTTTACATTACATTACATTACATTTAAGTCATTTAGCAGACGCTCTTATCCAGAGCGACTTACAAATTGGTGCATTCACCTTATGACATCCAGTGGAACAGTCACTTTACAATAGTGCATCTAAATATTTTAAGGGGGGGGTGAGAAGGATTACTTTATCCTATCCTAGGTATTCCTTAAAGAGGTGGGGTTTCAGGTGTCTCCGGAAGGTGGTGATTGACTCCGCTGTCCTGGCGTCGTGAGGGAGTTTGTTCCACCATTGGGGAGCCAGAGCAGCGAACAGTTTTGACTGGGCTGAGCGGGAACTGTACTTCCTCAGTGGTAGGGAGGCGAGCAGGCCAGAGGTGGATGAAGGCAGTGCCCTTATTTGGGTGTAGGGCCTGATCAGAGCCTGGAGGTACTGAGGTGCCGTTCCCCTCACAGCTCCGTGGGCAAGCACCATGGTCTTGTAGCGGATGCGAGCTTCAACTGGAATCCAGTGGAGAGAGCGGAGGAGCGGGGTGACGTGAGAGAACTTGGGAAGGTTGAACACTAGACTGGCTGCGGCGTTCTGGATGAGTTGTAGGGGTTTAATGGCACAGGCAGGGAGCCCAGCCAACAGCGAGTTGCAGTAATCCAGATGGGAGATGACAAGTGCCTGGATTAGGACCTGCGCCGCTTCCTGTGTGAGGCAGGGTCGTACTCTGCGGATGTTGTAGAGCATGAACCTACAGGAACGGGCCACCGCCTTGATGTTAGTTGAGAACGACAGGGTGTTGTCCAGGATCACGCCAAGGTTCTTAGCGCTCTGGGAGGAGGAAACAATGGAGTTGTCAACCGTGATGGCGAGATCATGGAACGGGCAGTCCTTCCCCGGGAGGAAGAGCAGCTCCGTCTTGCCGAAGTTCAGCTTGAGGTGGTGATCCGTCATCCACACTGATATGTCTGCCAGACATGCAGAGATGCGATTCGCCACCTGATCATCAGAAGGGAGAAAGGAGAAGATTAATTGTGTGTCGTCTGCATAGCAATGATAGGAGAGACCATGTGAGGTTATGACAGAGCCAAGTGACTTGGTGTATAGCGAGAATAGGAGAGTGCCTACAACAGAGCCCTGGGGGACACCAGTGGTGAGAGCGCGTGGTGAGGAGACAGATTCTCGCCACGCCACCTGGTAGGAGCGACCTGTCAGGTAGGACGCAATCCAAGCGTGGGCCGCGCCGGAGATGC
>NC_060177.1:7313759-7360637 GCF_021184085.1 Oncorhynchus gorbuscha
ACATGGAATATGTACCTAGACATGGAATATGTACCTAGACATGGAATATGTACCTAGACATGGAATATGTACCTAGACATGGAATATGTACCTAGACATGGAATAAGTACCTAGACATGAAATATGTACCTAGACATGGAATAAGTACCTAGACATGGAATAAGTACCTAGACATGGAATATGTACCTAGACATATATATACAGTTGAAGTCGGAAGTTTACATACACCTTAGCCAAATACATTTAAACTCAGTCTTTCACAATTCCTGACAATTAATCCTCGAAAAGCATATTCCCTGTCTTAGGTCAGTTAGGATCACCACTTTATTTTAAGAATGTGAAATGTCAGAATAAAAGTAGAGAGAATGATTTATTTCAGCTTTTATTTATCTCATCACATTCCCAGTGGGTCAGAAGTTTACATACATACTCAATTAGTATTTGTTAGCATTGCCTTTAAATTGTTTAACTTTGGTCAAACGTTTCAGCTAGCCCTCCACAAGCTTCCCACAATAAGTTGGGTGAATTTTGACTCATTCCTCCTGACAGTTGCTGCTGTAACTGAGTCAGGTTTATAAGCCTCCTTGCTCGCACACGCTTTTTCAGTTCTTCAACCATCTATTTTGTGAAGTGCGCCAGTCACTCGTGCAGCAAAGCACCCCCACAACATGATGCTGCCACCCCCACAACATGATGCTGCCACCCCCGAGCTTCACGGTCGGCGTGCAAGCCTCTCCCTTTTTCCTCCAAACATCACGATGGTCTGTATGGCCAAACAGTTCTATTTTTGTTTCATCAGACCAGAGGACATTTCTCCAAAAAGTACGATATTTGTCCCCATGTGCAGTTGCAAACCGTAGTCTGGCTTTTTTATGGCGGTTTTGGAGCAGTGGCTTCTTCTTTGTTGAGCGGCATTTCAAGGTTATGTCGATATAGGACTCGTTTTACTGTGGATATAGATACTTTTGTATCTGTTTCCTCCAGCATCTTCACAAGGTCCTTTGCTGTTGTTCTGAGATTGATTTGCACTTTTCGCACCAAAGTACGTTCATTTCTAGGAGACAGAACGTGTATCCTTCCTGAGCGGTATGACGGCTGCATGGTCCCATGGTGTTTATACATGTGTACTATTGTTTGTACAGATGCATGTGGTACCTTCAGGCATTTGGAAATTGCTCCCAAGGATGAACCAGACTTGTGGAGGTCTATGTTTATTTTATGAGGTCTTGGCTGATTTCTTTAGACTTTCCCATGATGTCAAGCAAAGAGGCACTGAGTGTGAAGGTAGGCCTTGAAATACATCCACAGGTACACCTCCAATTGACTCAAAGGATGTCAATTAGCCTATCAGAAGCTTGTAAAGCCATGACATCATTTTCTGGAATTTTCCAAGCTGTTTAAAGGCACAGTCAACTTAGTGTATGTAAACTTCTGACCCACTGGAATTGTGATACAGTGAATTATAAGTGAAATAATCTGTCTGTAAACAATTGTTGGAAAAATGACTTGTGTCATGCAGGAAGTAGATGTCCTAACCGACTTGCTAAAACTATAGTTTGTTAACAATAAATATTTGGAGTGGTTGAAAAACAAGTTTTAATGTCTCTAACCTAAGTGTATGTAAACATCCGACTTCAACTGTATATAGTCCTGACCCCGACATTGCTCATCCTAATATTGATATATTTCTTGATTCCATTATTTTACTTTCAGATGTGTGTGTATTGTTGTGAATTGTTAGATAATACTGCACTGCTGGAGCTAGGAACACAAGCAATAACATCTGCTAAATATGTGTATGGGACCAATAAACATTGCATTTGATTTGATTGAATAATGATCCATCTCTGACAGTAGTTGTCTCCATTGACTCTCAGGAGAATAGGTAAGATGATGACTAGTTGGTACTTATGCTTCACTATCTTTACGAAAAGAATCCTATTCTGATCGATCACATAAATGGCAACTGTGTACTATGAATGAGACTAGAAGAACACTTGGATATAGGCCATAGGCCTTACAACATATAGTTTCTACTACTGCTACCTCGCAGGACGACCAAGGTCCATCTTCTATTGAACTTGTATTTCCACTGGAACTGTGGCCAAATGTCTTTTGTCGATCAAGCCTTGACAAAATAATTCAATGAAAAAAAAGCACAAAAAGATATTGAATGCCGTTTTATAATTACATTTAATTAATTTAGTTTCTGTATCTTTCCTTTGAGTTATATTGAATGTTCCACATCCAAGGACAGGTTCTGCAGTTGGTGTATCGGTACAAAGGCTGTACGGAACCATTATGTGACTTTAATAGCAAACCAACTCAGTGCCTTGTATTGGTACACTTTTCTAATTAATACAGAAAAACACAACTGGTCACTTTATGCAGAATGTGCTATTTCTCTGATAGATGAGACTGAATAATCATCACATGAATAATGAGTGAACTAAATTCAATATGCATGTGCGTAGTCATACTTTGTGGCCACAATAAGAGTGTAGTCGTCGTAATGCCCAAGCGTCACTAACGAGCTTTATTGTTTGTGGTCCATCTGACTTGTTATGCTGCAACTTTGTCACATAAACGTATTGAGTCTCTGCGCTACATCCACCATCAGCCATCTCTGTATAGTTCAAAACATCTGTGAGTGGGTGACATCACAGCTACTGTGATGTCACAGCTACTGTGATGCCCTATTCTCATAGCCATAATCAAATCACACTCTATGGCTAGCTAGCATGTCTTTTTAATGTTGTAATGACGGTCTTTGTCAGAGATGACCTTTGCTCTAACTATCTGTCGTTGGTCATCTCGCTACAATTGGAACGTGTTGCTTTGCTATGTAGCCCCAGTAGTTCTCAATACAAAACAATATACATAACTTTCAATTATGTTCACCCAGCTCTCTCTGTGTGGCCAATAACACCATCTATACATAGCCAAGGACATAGGCATCCCTTACAGGACAGTTAAGACTGAAATCTCTCCACAAGTCATGTACCTCATTCTCCATCAATTATTGACCTGGCAAATGCAGGTTTCAAAAGCTCCCAGACTTTCCGTTGATTTGTTGGATGAATATTTCAGAGGACAAACTGGCTACCTGACACTCAACGATACAAAGGCAGCGTTGCTAGAGGTCAGTCAGGCCTTCTGGCCCACACACACATAGACACGGACAAGCACACACGGACACACACACACATACACACACACGCATACCCACACACACACAGTCTTGTATAACTAATCTTGTGGGGACACACAATTCAGACCCATTCAAAATCCTATTTTCCCCTTACCCTAAACCTAACCCTTACCCTAATCCTAATCCTAATCCAAACCTTAACCTGAAAACCTAACCTTAACTCTAAACCTAACTATAGCTCCTAGCCCTAACCCTAAAATTAACCCTAGCTCCTAACCGTAACCCTAAAACTAACCCTAGCTCATAACCCTAACACTAATTCTAACCTTAACCCTAAATGCCCTAAAAATAGAGTTTGACCTTGAGGGGACAAACAAAATGTCCTCAGTTGGACAAATTTTTGTTTGTTCACTATTCTTGTGGGGTCTTCTGGTCTAGTAGAGTAGAGTAGAGTAGAGTAGAGTAGAGTAGAGTAGAGTACAATATAGTATAATATAGTATAGCATAGTACAGTACAGTGTCATGATGTTGCTCTCTTTGGGTACAGCAAGCCCCATCCCCCTCTCTCTGCCTCCTACACCCAGGCTGCTGTG
Organism: Oncorhynchus gorbuscha; assembly: GCF_021184085.1. NCBI lineage: Eukaryota > Metazoa > Chordata > Actinopteri > Salmoniformes > Salmonidae > Oncorhynchus > Oncorhynchus gorbuscha. The sequence goes on from NC_060177.1 coordinate 7,317,504, forward strand.
AGGTCCAAACAATATTTATGTTCTGGAGAAGGTATAAAAGATCGGTAAAGAATCCAGCTATGAACTGGTCCGTTTGGTACAATTCTGTGAAACTCATGGGAGACAATACAAACATTACCATAACCCTGTTTATATAATAGCCTCAGATATGAGGTTTAATTGTCCAATTGTTGTATAAGATGAATGAGTGAAAACTGTTTGTAAAATTGTGTAATGTGATTTTGGACTATTTAATGAAGGAAACTCCAATTCCCTTTAGAGTTTAACTAAATCAGATGACCGGCCATGAGCCCAGTTAGGACCTGGCGTCACTTTGAGAATTTCTCAACAGACCATGATTCTCTCCATTACGAGAGGACAAAGGTTGCAGACCAACTTACCTCGATAGTGAAAGGGCCAAGTTTTGAGACCAGACTGCTGAATCTTTTAACCATCCCACGTGGTTAAACTCTTGTTCAAAGAACAAGTCTTTGATATTAATTACTAGTCTGCAGCAAGGAATTCGGTATCATGGAACGCAAAGACCGAAAACCGCCGAAACATCTGTCCATAATGACATGAATGAATATCACTCTGAACTATCCATTCTAACCACGACAGAGAGGGCGGACAAACTCTCCAACAGAAATAATCTTTTCAACAGAGACCCCGACGACACACTGAGCGTAAATATATATATATTGATTGCAATTGTTCCCGAATGAGTGAGCGTTCATGTGCAAAGGATTAGCATTTCAATTGTTATAATTATCAACTTTGTTGTGTCTTATCTCTGTCGACCCCCACTTCCCTTTTGTCCACCAATCTGCGATGCTGGTTTATCCCACTAGGGAAACTCCACTATCATTTCCTTGTAACTATCTACTGTTTGTTTATGCATTTCTGTGAATCACTTAGTTAGTTAGACAATTGATGTATGGATGACTCATAGTGAAGACTGGGTTCGTGCAGATAACCAACAATTTACATTTGGAATGAGACTAACGTGAGGTAAAGAAGAATTCATTAATCAGAAGACGATTGATCAGATATGAAAATATCTGAAAAGTTATATTAGGAAAATTATAACTTTGTAATCTGAATATTTTCCTTGGTGCCCCGACTTCGTAGTTAATTACAGTTACATGATTAATCAGTTTATCAGTTGACAAAGGTTCATCTTCAGTTTAAAGATGCCAAAGACACGACATATATGACACCCCTGTGCGAGGAATCTAAAATAGAATTGGACTTTGCTGTGGAATTCTATATATCAATAGTGCAAACAGAATTGTACAAACAGACTGCTTTCTATACAAATTGGTTGTGTGTGGATTCCCATTGGAAGAAGCTATTACAGAGCGCCTTTGGTCCTGTGTCGATAGCAATGAGGGATATCAAATCAAATCAAATCAAAATCAAATCAAATTTATTTATATAGCCCTTCGTACATCAGCTGATATCTCAAAGTGCTGTACAGAAACCCAGCCTAAAACCCCAAACAGCAAACAATGCAGGTGTAAAAGCACGGTGGCTAGGAAAAACTCCCTAGAAAGGCCAAAACCTAGGAAGAAACCTAGAGAGGAACCGGGCTATGTGGGGTGGCCAGTCCTCTTCTGGCTGTGCCGGGTAGAGATTATAACAGAAAATGACCAAGATGTTCAAATGTTCATAAATGACCAGCATGGTCAAATAATAATAAGGCAGAACAGTTGAAACTGGAGCAGCAGCACAGTCAGGTGGACTGGGGACAGCAAGGAGCCATCATGTCAGGTAGTCCTGGGGCACGGTCCTAGGGCTCAGGTCCTCCGAGAGAGAGAAAGAAAGAGAGAATTAGAGAGAGCATATGTGGGGTGGCCAGTCCTCTTCTGGCTGTGCCGGGTGGAGATTATAACAGAACGTGGCCAAGATGTTCAAATGTTCATAAATGACCAGCATGGTTGAATAATAGTAAGGCAGAACAGTTGAAACTGGAGCAGGAGCATGGCCAGGTGGACTGGGGACAGCAAGGAGTCCTCATGTCAGGTAGTCCTGGGACATGGTCCTAGGGCCCAGGCCAGTTGAAACTGGAGCAGCAGCATGGCCAGGTGGACTGGGGACAGCAAGGAGTCATCATGTCAGGTAGTCCTGGGGCATGGTTCTAGGGCTCAGGTCCTCCGAGAGAGAGAAAGAAGAGAGAAGGAGAGAATTAGAGAACGCACACTTAGATTTACACAGGACACCGAATAGGACAGGAGAAGTACTCCAGATAAACAAACTGACCCTAGCCCCCCGACACATAAACTACTGCAGCATAAATACTGGAGGCTGAGACAGGAGGGGTCAGGAGACACTGTGGCCCCATCCGAGGACACCCCCGGACAGGGCCAAACAGGAAGGATATAACCCCACCCACTTTGCCAAAGCACAGCCCCCACACCACTAGAGGGAAATCTACAACCACCAACTACCATCCTGAGACAAGGCCGAGTATAGCCCACAAAGATCTCCGACACGGTACAACCTAAGCAAATATAAATATATTTATATTTATATTTATAAATTCCAGATTTAGTCCGTTAGGCCAAACTGTACTATTTCTGTCGGTCAATATTAACTTCTAGAGCAAGGACATAGAGCCAGTAAGGTTAGAAAATATCTGTTCAGTGACCGAGCGGAAGTATTCTGTCCGCCTAAACAAGTGTGGGCAGACCACAGGCATATATTTATGCACTGTGTCGCTCCGGTCAACATAACACTATGCCGAATGGGTTAATGTGAGACGTCACTAGTAAACCCACCCTTTCCATGGTGAGAGGACCCTATTTTGTGCTTAGAAGTGATATTTCTGAACAACGTAGCATGAGATGCTAAGCTAACAAAGGGGGAACATTTTTCACTTCCTGTGCTCTGTTTAAATTCCTCCGCCTTGCGCGACGGAAGTCCCGCCCTTTGTACTTCCATTTGATTTCAGCATTCTGCATCACTGGTGGTGAAGAATCACAAGTACATCTCTTAAAAGAAGTGGTGGAAATCCAAACGTGGATCACGTTAACATAATCCAGCAATCTCAATTGCTTGGGTCTCATGATCTAATTCAATTTATTTAATTAAATTGTCGAACATACCTTTCTAGGTTCTTCCAATTAAATGAGACACCTTAAACTTTGCATGAGTAACCTAGATGAACAAAGCTTTCAGGATAATTTAAAGTTTAATTCCCAGATAGCCTATCCAGGTATGATTAATCATTATCATTGATTAATTCAATTTGCTTTTGCAAATTCATTCATGTCCAACTTCCACAGTACTGTCAAGTTCTGATGGTTCATTAACGTCTATAAATAGATTAAAATCATCTTTTCAGCTCCCAATATATTTCAAAACCAAACTTTGGAAAATTAGGAAAACATTTTTTCCTTTCAAATGTTCTAAGCAAGCTATCGGAGGGGTAGTCCCCACTCGCCCGCTAATTAGTGAACCTCCACCCGTAAATGGATTGATCTCTGACCTCAGCAGCAATACCAACCCTAATTATGCCATTAGCAAAATCAACCATCGGGCGCAGGTTCTCGTAAAGGTTCTCTCCAGTCTAGCCCTGATGTCTTGCCATCTGAGATTGTCATCTGTCCAATACCGCAGTTAACAGCTGAAGCACGAGCAGGTAACAGTAGACATAAAGGGACAGGTGGTGAGAACCGGGAAACCAATGACAAATGCAGAAAAGGGAAACATTCTGCTAGCTATGGAACTGCACTTGAAAACTGAACAATTAAATGTAATTGCAAAAACGTATGACGATGAACAAGCACAAGCTCTTCAACAAAATCGTCTAATACAGGAACAAAATCATATGCTACAGGAACAACTCGATTTAGCCAAAAATAAATACGATGAGTTATCTACAAACAGGAGCGCTCAACTTGATAACACGCATGAGGTTTTGTTGAACGTTACTCAGAGTAACACGGTTCTACTCAAAACGCTGCAGACCAAAGACGATCAGTTAATGGACACAATGTCAAAGTTGGATGACAAATCAGCAGAACTCATTGAAGTCGCTGACCAAATGAATGATGAGAGAACTCAGGTGATGAAGATGGAAATATTGATTTCTAAGCAAGCGGAGGAAATCTCATCACTGAATCTCTCGCTCCGTACTCAAGACCTCTATCTGCAAACCATGACAGATAAGTTTGAGACCGAATGAAGCAAGTGTGACACTCACGTGTCCAAAATCAGTACTCTAAGCGCTCAAGTGGACTCTGCAATGCAGCAGAATACCACCCTTAGGTACCATCTGGAGGAAGTCCTCTACAGCGTGACTACCAATCCAAGCAACCGGAGCCCTGTACTCACAGGAGTAACGACGATAGGTTTCAGACCTTGCCTCCCTCATGTGTCCCTCAGTCTTCTCCTCTTGGCCATTCGGCACTGAGTAATTTGTGCCTCTTGGCCAACAACAACAAGGCTTGGCTATTCCTCTTGGCCTTCCGGCCCCAATTTCTCCACAGGATGAAGCCAACCCTCAGACAACCCAACAGACATGGAAGACCGGTTACCATTTAAACAAATGTTCCTGTCGAACATGTATCCCACCTTCATTACCTACTTGGGCCCTGCCACCCACGTTGGCTTGCCTATCTTACAACTCAGAGAACTTGCAAGCACAGCTTTTGAGGCATCAAAAGTTCACAACGCTAAGAGCCCTGACCACTCGGTTTTGAAGTTTGACCAGGAGCACTCTCTCCAGTTAGAGGAGCATTATCAGGTATTGGAGCGTTAAGAGATGACGCACAACAACAGTTTCTACCATGAAACCATGATTCCAATAACCTCCGCGGTCGAAATAAACTGTAAAGTACGTCGCCATCAAAATGACTACCACTACAATCGACCTGTTCTCTACGCTCATGCACCCAACCCACACAAAGTGTCAGAGCACAAGGGTAACAAAGGGTTGAAGGATGATCAAAACGTAGACCAATGTTCTCCAGAAGTTCCACTACGGGAAGAACTAAAGCGAGAACAATTTGAGAAAAGGGTAAAAGATAAGTCACAAAGATTAGACGGGGAATTACCGACACCAGGTCGGCAGGAATTAACACCTATAGCAAGGATGTTAAAGTTCAAATTTCTCCCGCTTTCATTCAAGACCCTATCCAGGGCCCGCTTGATCAAGAAACAAGCCCCGGGCTTTGTCTATAGACTCTGATACAAAGGTTGTGAAGAAAAAGGTCAAACGCTTCGTTAAAGCCAAGCCCACTCAAAATTTGGAAAAATCAGTCTGCTTCCACCTTGAACAGAAATGGCACATCACGTCGTTGCGACGACCACTCCACTTTGTGGGGAATATGTCCACTAACCACGAATCTAATCGGCCATACCTGGAAACAGTCCTGGAGGACTGCGCTAATTGATTCGGGTGCGACAATATCACTCATCTCTCAAACAAGTGGAACGATGCGACACTACACTTTGAGGGGTCACTCAGACTACCTTGCCTCTCACATTGAGAGTCATGCTGAAACTACACTTCAAGGACATATCGCTCGTTCACCCTGTGTATGTTACCAGCCTCAACTGTACCCCTGCTACTTGGAGCAGACTTGATGGATCGGTTACTCCCATTGATGGATTGGAAAACCAACCAGGTATGGTCACAGGCCATCGTGCCATCTCCACTGACCACAGTGCCTTCTCCACCGACCACACTGTCGTCCCCTAACACTAGCTGCAATGCAGTCATTCACGGGGTATGTGTCGAAAGCACCCCTTGGGAAAAAGACGTTTTAGAAACCTCTAGGGGCAGAATCCGATCCAAGGAGATATTACGATATCTCTACACATTCCATCAGCCAACCTGATTGACCATTCTTTTCATGATTTCGAGCCAGCTGTCTCTGTGAATAAGCAACTTCCCTCCTCCTTGCAGGTATGCAATATGGTACTTGAGATGAACTCCTCTTGCCCTTCGGACACTTCCGCAAGCACTGCGTCTGTCTCAGCAAGAAAAACATTGATCCGCTGAGTATACTCTGATTCCGATGATACACCTTCCGCTTTGTGGGGGACTGTCACCCTTACAATGACACTAATGGCGTCAGTCCAGCAACTGACCCGATGACTCTCACTGGTGAAACACTTTGCGATATCACAGACCGATATCCTCGTCTCAGTTCGCAGGTACTGAAGAGGTTGCCACACGCGGACACGGTGGTGACTGACAGACCTCGACAGCCACTGAGCGTTTTGATGCACAAACACCAGGAGATTTGGTTGAAAGGTTACAGCCATTCTCATAACAACGCGGCCGCTGACAACTCGTACATAGGGTCCGACCTTTTCGTTTGCGCCTCGGACACCAACACCACCCGCTGGTGGGGGGGGGGGGGTCCCGAGACACAAAGGGGGGAAATAGTAGCCTACGAACAACACCGTACGTGAGGCTACGAACAACACCGTACGAGGCAGCCAGAGCATAAATCAAATCTAGTTGTAAACTCCCCTGTGAGAACAGTGAGGAGCAGACAGGCCCTTAGACGGGGATTATCTTAGAACACATCTAAGATAGTACTGAGGTGTACTACACTGGTCGTAAAGTCCACCTCCAAAACAAATGGCAACAATAATCATTCCTTGCCATGTGTAGGTTCAACTACAATACAACTAGTAAAATGCTCCAATCATGTGTTCCGGTAGTATAATATTTCAGAAATAAATTGGTAGGATAACTGGTCCCTTTGAGCACCAGTACCAATACCAGCGACAGTCAGTCTAGCTACGATCAGAAATCAAATTACCCTTATAATATATAATATATGCCATTTAGCAGACGCTTTTATCCAAAGCGACTTACAGTCATGTGTGCATACATTCTACGTATGGGTGGTCCCGGGGATCGAACCCACTACCCTGGCGTTACAAGCGACATAGGAGTCACTCAGAGTGCAACACGGGGGAAGGGAATCTCCATCTCTTCCAATGGTTAACGCACATGTCACTAATAAATAGAACCCTCCATTCAGGAGGAAAATTATTAGAAGTCATTAACCACGATCACACCACGTACGACTGGTCCAATACTTAAAGAGTACTTCCGTCGTGAGGTTAGCTCCTCTGTGGATAACAAACCTATGAAATAGACTTCATACCTATCACCACTACAATAGTGGAAGACAATGACACAAACTACTTCAGACTCCCTCGACACCAATTCTGACTGACCTCCAGGCATTGCCCTGAAAATTACCTGACTACGTCAGACTCATTCTGGAGAAGTTGTAATCTGCCAGGATACTTGGTTTTCTTCCCTTGACATGCACGCTTGTGTAAGCATAAACACACATGCACAACGGAACATCCAATTAGGATTTATGCTCGGATCACTCAAGGGTCCAAGCAAAATACCAGCCTTAGTAAAGTTGAACATTTACTTCTAGGCCTTTGACTACAGCACTCACCAGTTTTCTTCCTTGAAGTCCATAGGTCATACCTATAGACTGCCCAAAACTAGTGCCTTACAGCTGTAGACTTATCATATAGTTATCAACTTAGGATAGTGCCTAGCCAAGTTACAGCTGCAGTTACAGTGGGGCGGCAGCGTAGCCTAGTGGCTAGAGCGTTGGACTAGTAACCGGAAGGTTGCGAGTTCAAACCCCCGAGCTGACAACGGAACAAATCTGTCGTTCTGCCCCTGAACAGGCAGTTAACCCACTGTTCCTAGGCCGTCATTGAAAATAAGAATGTGTTCTTAACTGACTTGCCTGGTTAAATAAAGTTAAAATTACAGCTACAGTTACAGCTAAAGCTTCAGTTACAGCTACAGTGCCCAGCTAAAGCTTCAGTTACAGCTACAGTGCCCAGCTTCAGCTAAAGCTTCAGTTACAGCTTCAGTGCCCAGCTAAAGCTTCAGCTTAGTTACAGCTTGCCCAGTGCTTCAGCTAAAGCTTCAGTTATAGCTACAGTGCCTAGCTAAAGCTTCAGTTACAGCTACAGTGCCCAGCTAAAGATTAGTGCCCAGCTAAAGCTTCAGTTACAGTGCCCAGCTACAGTTACAGCTAAAGCTTCATTTACAGTTACAGCTTCAGTTACAGTTACAGTGCCCAGTTACAGCTACAACAGGTAGATCGGAGTGGAAAGCTGTCCCATGGTCGACCAATCAGCAAATATTGACGTGTTCCATGGATAGATGAGAAGACATCAAGGAATCCTCTAAAGTTAAAGTATCCCTCAGACACCAGAGATATATAGCAACTCAATCACCAACCATTCTCGCAATACCCCCAGGAGTTGTTGTGTGCCCATGCATTGGTGATTGTCTTGTGGTGATCTAGCATTGAGAGTCATTAGTAAAAACCATTTGTTTGTGGTGTCATTAACTGGACATTGTGTCAGATGGCTGTCCCTCAGGGGAACATGGTTGACCTCTGTTTGAATCTTTCAGTCATGCTTCAGGAAAAGCTTTCAATAAACAGCAAAGTCATTGTAACTTGAGGTATTAATTGTTAAAACTATAATCTTTAGTTGCTACATCCATTTTTGGACTTAACTTAAATGTAACTGTAATTCTATGAATCTTACCCAGTTGATTAACTCACCCACTCGCCTAAATCTTAAATGCCCAGATAAATCTACCCTGATTGATTTGATATTGACAAATGCTCCACATAAATATTCTGCGTTTGGTCGTTTTTTGTAATGATTTAAGTGACCATTGTGCTGTTGTTGCTGTTAGAAATACTAAGGTTCCTAAGGCAAACCCACGTTTTATTCATAAGAGAAATTTGAAGTGTTTTAATGAGCAGGCTTTCTTTCATGATTTGTTTTATTTTGACTGGAGTAAGATTGATCTTATCCCTGATGTGGAAAGTGCCTGGAAATTATTTCATGATGTTTTTTTCCAAATAGTAAACAAACACGCCCCATTCCGCAGGTTCAGGGTTAAAGGGCAGGATAATCCATGGTTTTCTTCTGCGCTGTCTTGTTGTCACGGCTGTTAACGGAAGAGGACCAAAGCGCAGCTGGGTGAGCGTACATTTTCTCTTTGTTTGGGAAAAAGACTCCGAACAAAACAACAAACACTACAAAAACAAACCGTGACGCTAAATGCTATGTGCCCTAAACAAAAGTCAACTAAAGTCCCACAAAGAAAGGAGGGAAAAAGGGCTACCTAAGTATGGTTCCCAATCAGAGACAACGATAGACAGCTGTCCCTGATTGAGAACCATACCCGGGCCAAAATGTAGAAATACAAAATCATAGATAACAAAACATAGAATGCCCACCCCAAATCACACCCTGACCAAACCAAATAAAGGCTCTCTAAGGTCAGGACGTGACACTTGTATTATGCACGACCGTAACCTAGCCTGGGCTAAAGCAAGGAAATCATGTTCTGATGCTGATTGGCTTATTTTTAAGCAGTTATGAAACAAGTGTTCTTTTGGAAGGCCAAGTCTGAATATTTTATGTCTGTTACCACTGTCCTGAATGACCCTAGAAAGTTTTGGAAGGCTATTAAGTCTATGTCTGGTCACAGTAATGTTAATGAATTACCGTCATGTGTTTTGAAGGACTCTGTTGCTATGTATGACAAAACTGAAATGCTGAATTGTTTCAATGAGCACTTTGCATCATCTGGTAGGCTGTTTGATTCAGTGTCCTCTGTCTCTGTAAACCCTGTGTGGATGAACCAGTGAGAGATGGTCAAACTTTAGCTTTTGCCATTCTCAGTGCAGGTGGTCCATAAAGCCCTGAAATCCTTAGATCAGAGAAAGCCTGCAGGTCCTGATCATTCTCAGTGCAGGTGGTACATAAAGCCCTGAAATCCTTAGATCAGAGAAAGCCTGCAGGTCCTGATCATTCTCAGTGCAGGTGGTCCATAAAGCCCTGAAATCCTTAGATCAGAGAAAGCCTGCAGGTCCTGATCATTCTCGGTGCAGGTGGTACATAAAGCCCTGAAATCCTTAGATCAGAGAAAGCCTGCAGGTCCTGATCTTCTGGATCCCTGCTTTTTAAATCTGGCAGCTGATTTCATAGCTGAACCACTTACATCTCTGTTCAATCTAACCCTGGAATGTAATGCATTCAGAAAATCAGCATTTGTCCTACCACTTTTAAAAGGGGGAGATCCAACTCCTTTAAATAATTATAGGCCAATCTCAAAGCTGTCACCCCTGGTGAAAATACTTGAAACCCTTGTGATTGAACAGCTAAAATAGTTTTTATTTACTAACAATTACAGCAGCCATGAAGGTTTTAAATGATATCACTGAAGCCCTTGACAAAAAACAGCACTGTGTCTCACTTTTTATTGGTCTCTCTAAGGCTTTTGATACAGTTTATCATGCTATACTAAGGCAGAGATTGTCAAGTGTAGGTCTTTCAGAGCATGCAGTTGCATGGTTTGCTAACTATCTGTCTGATAGAACTCAGTGCACTCAATTTGATGGGCTTATGTCTGTTAAATTGTCTGTCTTAAATGGTGTGCCCCAAGGCTCTGTACTTGGTCCTCTCTTATTCACTATTTATATAAATGATTTAGACAGAAATGTGCAACTTCATTTTTATGCTGATGATACTGTTATTTACTGCTGTGCCTCGTCTCTTACAAAAGCTTTCCAGAACTTGCTAAATGCTTTTTATACTGTTCAACATACCTTGTGTCAATTGAAGCTTATCCTCAATACTGACAAAACTAAACTAATGGTGTTTTCTAAAGCAAGAAATAGACCTCTGAACCTTTCACCTATTACTACCTGTCAGGGCAAGGAGATTGAGGTTGTAACCTCATATAAATATCTTGGAATTTTAATGGATGATGGCCTCTCTTTAAATTGCATATCCAACAATTTACAAAAAAATTTAAGCTGAAATTGGGATTTTATTTTAGGAATAAGGCCTGTTTTTCTTTTGAAGCCAGAAGGAGGCTCGTATCAGCTACATTTATGCCTTTAATAGACTATGGGGATATTTTATATATGAATGCTTCCGCTCAGTATTTGAGATCAATTGACACCCTTTACCATGGCACTTTGAGATTTATTTTAAACTGCAAAACCCTTACGCACCACTGCACTTTGTATACCAGGGTTGGCTGGCCTTCTCTAGTCACTCGTAGGCTCAGTCATTGGTATACTTTTATTTACAAAGCCTTTACGCACCACTGCACTTTGTATACCAGGGTTGGCTGGCCTTCTCTAGTCACAGTCATTGGTATACTTCTATTTACAAAGCCTTTACGCACCACTGCACTTTGTATACCAGGGTTGGCTGGCCTTCTCTAGTCACTCGTAGGCTCAGTCATTGGTATACTTTTATTTACAAAGCCTTTACGCACCACTGCACTTTGTATACCAGGGTTGGCTGGCCCTCTCTAGTCACTCGCTCAGTCACAGGTTCTTTTAGTCACTCGTTGTAGGCTCAGTCACTGGGCTCAGTCACAGGTATTTTTATTTACAAAGCCTTTACGCACCACTACACGTTGTATACCAGGGTTGGCTGGCCTTCTCTAGTCACTCGTAGGCTCAGTCACTGGTATACTTTTATTTACAAAGCCTTTACGCTGTCAGGACCCGGTTACGAACCCGGGTCTCCGGAGTGAGAAACAGTCACTTAACCAACTGAGCCACGAATAGTCGGCAGAACCCAGAAGATGAGGCAGACACAGCAGTACTTGAGACGGTGTATTTAATGAAGTAAAAAGTGAAGTTCTTCAGGAAAACATGTAACTCCACAACCTCAAAAGGAATCCTACAAGAACAAAGGTAATCCTCCAAGACAAAAAAGGTAAATCCACAAGGTGGAAGGTAAAGCACAAAAAGCCTCAAAAGATACTCAAAAACAAACAAACAAGAACAAAAAACAGAATTCCACAAGAGAGTCCACCGGGATCAACAAGAGTTCACAGAGTACTAGGGCTGGGTGCTAACATACAAACACAGAGCAAAGGCACAATGGGGGCATCTAGTGACCAAAAACCGGAACAACCCTGGCCAAATCCTGACATACGCACCACTACACTTTGTATACCAGGGTTGGCTGGCCTTCTCTAGTCACTCAAAGTTTACAGGCTCAGTCACTGGTATACTTTATTTACAAAGCCTACGCACCACTGCACTTTGTATACCAGGGTTGGCTGCCCTCTCTAGTCACTCGTAGGCTCAGGCACTGGTATACTTTTATTTACAAAGCCTTTACACACCACTACACTTTGTATACCAGGGTTGGCTGGCCCTCTCTAGTCCCTCGTAGGCTCAGTCACTGGTCTACTTTTATTTACAAAGCCATTTTGGGTTTACTACCTTTTATTTGGGCATTTTTTTATTGTTCAGAAATGTTTGGTGGGAACTCTAGTCACTCATAGTTCACTGGTCTACTTTATCCCATTTTGCTAATTTTTATTGTTCCAGATGTCCCAACTGACTTTATCCTGTAAAAATGACTTTTATGTACTCTGCGCCATCGTCTTGGAACGCCTTACAAAATACTTTTAAACTGGAAGAACTTGTCCCGATTGGTATTTTCAATTGATCTTGAGACTGATTCCCTGAACTGTCAATGTTTTTAATTTGCTGTTTTTGATTTTGTTATACTCTTGTGAATTCTATGGTTTTTACTAGATTACTTGTAGTTTTTCATGTTGTTTGTCTGTAATTTTTGTAATGACTTGGTGCTGCCTATCTTGGCCAGGACGCTCTTGAAAAATAGATTTTAAATCTCAATGAGCCCTTCCTGGTTAAATAAAGGTAAAAAAAAAAAAAAAAAAACTGTCGTACCCCATCAGAACCAAACATATGAGCTTGTTTTACTCCAGTGTTTGTAAATAACGTGCATGTTATCAACTGTATAGCCTCAAAACATGGTTAAATGATACATATGCCACAACGAAGACGTGGAACTGCCCGTGGAACAACGTGTTACCGCTGGACCTGCCCGTGGACAACGAAGACGTGGAACTGCCCGTGGAGCAATGTGTTAGCGCAGCGGTGGACCACGACGAAGACGTGGAACTGCCCGTGGAGCAACGTGTTAGCGCTGCGGTGGACCACGACGAAGACGTGGAACTGCCCGTGGAGCAACGTGTTAGCGCTGCGGTGGACCCCGTGGACGTGTTACGCTGCGGTGGACCACGACGTGGAACTGCCCGTGGAGCAACGTGTTAGCGCTGCGGTGGACGGTGGACCCCGTGGACAACGTGTTAGCGCTGCGGTGGACCACAACGACGTGGAACTGCCCGTGGAGCAACGTGTTAGCGCTGCGGTGGACCACAACGAAGACGTGGAACTGCCCGTGGAGCAACGTGTTAGCGCTGCGGTGGACCACGGCGAAGACGTGGAACTGCCCGTGGAGCAACGTGTTAGCGCTGCGGTGGACCACGACGAAGACGTGGAACTGCCCGTGGAGCAACGTGTTAGCGCTGCGGTGGACCACAACGAAGACGTGGAACTGCCCATGGAGCAACGTGTTAGCGCCAGGCTTCTTATAGAGGAAGGTTACATGCACCTGCTTGCAAAATTAGCTTGATTACAACAACAAAAAAACAGCAATTTTCTGATCTTGATAGCAGACAGCTACAGTTTTTGTTGTCTAGTAGACTACCGCGTTCAGGTGCTAGTTGGAACTCCGAATTTACTGACTTGCTAACCGGATGTAGTGAAACACATGCCGCACTCAACCAGTTAGCTCTTCGAACATTTCAAAGCTTCCTAGATCTGAATAGCATTGGAATGCGGCATCGGTTCACTATTTCTAGTTCTCTAGTTTGCAACTAGTTCTCATTTGCAACTGCGACCTGGCCAAGATAAAGCGTAGCAATTCGACACATACAACAACACAGAGTTACAAATGGAATAAACAAAACATACAGTAGAACAAAAGAAAACAAAAAGTCTATATACAGTGAGTGCAAATGAGGTAAGTTAAAGGAAATACATAGGCCATGGTGGCGAAGTAATTACAATATGGCAATTAAACACTGGAATGGTAGATGGGCAGAAGATGAATGTGCATATATACTCTGTACTGGTACCCCCTGTATATAGCCAAGTTATCAATACTCATTATGTATCTATTATTACTTGTATTATTACATGTTTTAATTGTTCTAGTATTTCTCTGTTTTCTTTCTCTCTGAATTGTTGGGATGGAAGCATCTCACTGTTAGTTCACACCTGTTTAGTTTGTTACATTTCATTTAATTTGATTAGTATGTACATGACTACTGCAGGACTTTATATGAACTCTGATTTCATTTGATTAGTATGTACATGACTACTGCAGGACTTTATATGAACTCTGATTTCATTTGATTAGTATGTACATGACTACTGCAGGACTTTATATGAACTCTGATTTCATTTGATTAGTATGTACATGACTACTGGGACTTTATCTGAACTCTGATTTCATTTGATTAGTATGTACATGACTACTGCAGGACTTTATCTGAACTCTGATTTCATTTGATTTGGATAATTTGATTAGTATGTACATGACTACTGTTTATCTGAACTCTGATTTCATTTGATTAGTATGTACATGACTACTGCAGGACTTTATCTGAACTCTGATTTCATTTGATTAGTATGTACATGACTACTGCAGGACTTTATATGAACTCTGATTTCATTTGATTAGTATGTACATGACTACTGCAGGACTTTATATGAACTCTGATTTCATTTGATTAGTATGTACATGACTACTGATTTCAGGACTTTATATGAACTCTGATTTCATTTGATTAGTATGTACATGACTACTGCAGGACTTTATATGAACTCTGATTTCATTTGATTATTTCATTTGTTATATGTACATGACTACTGCAGGACTTTATATGAACTATAGTGGAAACATGAATGAAGCATAGAGGATAATTATGCTCGCAACATGGCAATGAAATATGATTTTCTTTGTCATCCTTCCAAATGAAGGAAATCATTTTTAGCAGAAATGAGTGACTGGGATATAAGTAACCAATGCACCTGTTCCTACTGTATAATAAACTCTTCCATCATTGTCTCCAGTGTATCATATTGCCACAAGGGTTTGGTGAGATGGTGAGATGTGTTATTTATTGTAGAGCTCAGTAGCTTTAACTAAACCAGTGTCAAGGTTCACCTGTAACCTCCGTCGGAAGACACACCCCATCAATTCTGAGATGGTCCCTATGAGTGGCTGAAGACTGCAACAATATTTCCTCTTTATTACTAAACAACTGGAGACTAAATAGTCATAAAAGAGACATCTCTCCAGTGCATATGGTACAGAGGGTAAGAGAGAAAGCCAGCCTCTTAGGCTCCAGGGTAGAATCTGAGTCCATTTCCACTTTGTTCAGTACAGGCTCTTTACCCTCTAGTGAAATTTCCCATCTCACTAACATCTCACTAAATCAGCAGTATTTCAACACCATATATCGTCAAACTAACCCATCTTTACACAAAGTAAGAAATGATACCACAACCCAGCAACTGCTGAGGTGCTGTAAACCTCCTAATAGCCTGACCTCAATTTGTGGCTGTTTGTCTAAGGTCCAGAGGAGAAGGATTGTATCGATCACAACAGGGACTTTGGCAGCACCAATAAACAACAGCGGGCTTCAAGGCTAAATGGAGACGTCTCCTTTTCTACAGGACTGTTCTCACTCATTTAGAGGCCTGCAGTGGAATCGGGCTCTAGAAGGATGGCGTTCTTACCTGACAAGACTCTCTTCAATCAGACCAATCAAAGCAGAACCCGTGGCAGTCATGAATTAGTCAACCTGATTAGTCTGCTGGTTCTTGTCCACACAAAGTGTGGTCAGCGTGCAGCTATTCAGGGGAGGGGTTTAAGGGCCCTGGTCTGAAATCAAGTCAAAAAACCTTGTTATAATTACAATGTAATACAACATAATCTATCATTCATTCTTTCCATTTGATGGGTCAATAGTAGTGAATACTTGTGGAGGGCCATAATCAATTAGCATGATTTTTATTTTACCTTTATTTAACTAGGCAAGTCAGTTAAGAACAAATTCTTATGACGGCCTAGGAACAGTAGGTTAACTGCCTTTTCAGGGGCAGAAGGTCAGATTTGTACCTTGTCAGCTCAGGGGTTTGAACTTGCAACCTTCCGGTTACTAGTCCAACGCTCTAACCACTAGGTTACCTGCTGGTTACTAGTCCAACGCTCTAACCACTAGGCTACCTGCTGGTTACTAGTCCAACGCTCTAACCACTAGGCTACCTGCTGGTTACTAGTCCAACGCTCTAACCACTAGGCTACCTGCTGGTTACTAGTCCAACGCTCTAACCACTAGGCTACCTGCTGGTTACTAGTCCAACGCTCTAACCACTAGGCTACCTGCTGGTTACTAGTCCAACGCTCTAACCACTAGGCTACCTGCTGGTTACTAGTCCAACGCTCTAACCACTAGGCTACCTGCTGGTTACTAGTCCAACGCTCTAACCACTAGGCTACCTGCTGGTTACTAGTCCAACGCTCTAACCACTAGGCTACCTGCTGGTTACTAGTCCAACGCTCTAACCACTAGGCTACCTGCTGGTTACTAGTCCAACGCTCTAACCACTAGGCTACCTGCTGGTTACTAGTCCAACGCTCTAACCACTAGGCTACCTGCTGGTTACTAGTCCAACGCTCTAACCACTAGGCTACCTGCTGGTTACTAGTCCAACGCTCTAACCACTAGGCTACCTGCTGGTTACTAGTCCAACGCTCTAACCACTAGGCTACCTGCTGGTTACTAGTCCAACGCTCTAACCACTAGACTACCTGCTGGTTACTAGTCCAACGCTCTAACCACTAGGCTACCTGCTGGTTACTAGTCCAACGCTCTAACCACTAGGCTACCTGCTGGTTACTAGTCCAACGCTCTAACCACTAGGCTACCTGCTGGTTACTAGTCCAACGCTCTAACCACTAGGCTACCTGCTGGTTACTAGTCCAACGCTCTAACCACTAGGCTACCTGCTGGTTACTAGTCCAACGCTCTAACCACTAGACTACCTGCTGGTTACTAGTCCAACGCTCTAACCACTAGGCTACCTGCTGGTTACTAGTCCAACGCTCTAACCACTAGGCTACCTGCTGGTTACTAGTCCAACGCTCTAACCACTAGGCTACCTGCTGGTTACTAGTCCAACGCTCTAACCACTAGGCTACCTGCTGGTTACTAGTCCAACGCTCTAACCACTAGGCTACCTGCTGGTTACTAGTCCAACGCTCTAACCACTAGGCTACCTGCTGGTTACTAGTCCAACGCTCTAACCACTAGGCTACCTGCTGGTTACTAGTCCAACGCTCTAACCACTAGGCTACCTGCTGGTTACTAGTCCAACGCTCTAACCACTAGGCTACCTGCTGGTTACTAGTCCAACGCTCTAACCACTAGGCTACCTGCTGGTTACTAGTCCAACGCTCTAACCACTAGGCTACCTGCTGGTTACTAGTCCAACGCTCTAACCACTAGGCTACCTGCTGGTTACTAGTCCAACGCTCTAACCACTAGGCTACCTGCTGGTTACTAGTCCAACGCTCTAACCACTAGGCTACCTGCTGGTTACTAGTCCAACGCTCTAACCACTAGGCTACCTGCTGGTTACTAGTCCAACGCTCTAACCACTAGGCTACCTGCTGGTTACTAGTCCAACGCTCTAACCACTAGGCTACCTGCTGGTTACTAGTCCAACGCTCTAACCACTAGGCTACCTGCTGGTTACTAGTCCAACGCTCTAACCACTAGGCTACCTGCTGGTTACTAGTCCAACGCTCTAACCACTAGGCTACCTGCTGGTTACTAGTCCAACGCTCTAACCACTAGGCTACCTGCTGGTTACTAGTCCAACGCTCTAACCACTAGGCTACCTGCTGGTTACTAGTCCAACGCTCTAACCACTAGGCTACCTGCTGGTTACTAGTCCAACGCTCTAACCACTAGGCTACCTGCTGGTTACTAGTCCAACGCTCTAACCACTAGGCTACCTGCTGGTTACTAGTCCAACGCTCTAACCACTAGGCTACCTGCTGGTTACTAGTCCAACGCTCTAACCACTAGGCTACCTGCTGGTTACTAGTCCAACGCTCTAACCACTAGGCTACCTGCTGGTTACTAGTCCAACGCTCTAACCACTAGGCTACCTGCTGGTTACTAGTCCAACGCTCTAACCACTAGGCTACCTGCTGGTTACTAGTCCAACGCTCTAACCACTAGGCTACCTGCTGGTTACTAGTCCAACGCTCTAACCACTAGGCTACCTGCTGGTTACTAGTCCAACGCTCTAACCACTAGGCTACCTGCTGGTTACTAGTCCAACGCTCTAACCACTAGGCTACCTGCTGGTTACTAGTCCAACGCTCTAACCACTAGGCTACCTGCTGGTTACTAGTCCAACGCTCTAACCACTAGGCTACCTGCTGGTTACTAGTCCAACGCTCTAACCACTAGGCTACCTGCTGGTTACTAGTCCAACGCTCTAACCACTAGGCCACCCTGCCGCCCCAGATGATTTCCCAACACCCTATTCTAACTGTCTGCCTCTATGATGCGTTGAGAAACAAATGGACCATTAATAGGGAACCTTCCTGTCTTTGTGGAAGATCCTTAACAACCAGAACATGGAAATGTTACAAGATGTCAAAAAACAGCACTAACCTCGGCCAAGGAGGGAGACAGTATCCAACTCTACTCATTATTTAAAACACGTTTTGTGTATGTGTCACTGTTTTCAATACAGACAACATTTCAGTGTGAGCACGAGAGTGTTGAATCGCCCTTTGTGAATCTCGTTAGTGATTGGCTGATGGAGAATAGAACTGGCTGTTGTCTGCACTGTGTGCTTAACTTGTTTTCTCCCTCTTCTTGTAGAGTGTTAAATAAGTGCAGCTCATATGTTTACAGTCAAATTGAGCTCACTCTCAGCTAAGCAGCTTGTCGATACAGAGGGAAGAGGGACTGGTGAGAGAGTGGCGCTGATCAAATGGTTTTTAATTACCAGACAGTGAATGCTGCTAGCCTTTTTTTCTCCCCCTCTCTTCCACGTCTCTTCTCCTCCTCCTCCCAGTTAAATCAGAGAGTTTGATTTCTGATAATGTGGATTGCTGACTTGGCGTCATCTTGGCCTTCTCACAGCAGAAGGCACTATCATCCAGTCCTGGCAGAGTGTGTTTGACAAACTGCCCATATAGATTCCCCTCTTCTCACCAGAGAGCTGTGCTGTGGGGGCATTAAATCAGGCTGGTTGATAGCCCTGCTTTGTTTCCACCTATCCCCCGCAACAATTAGGCAAAGTAATCATTTCAGACCTTAACATGGAAATCAATGGACCCCTTACCCTGTACTGTTGAGAAGTGACCCCTTACCCTGTACTGTTGAGAAGTGACCCCTTAACCTCTACTGTTGAGAAGTGACCCCTTAACCTCTACTGTTGAGAAGTGACCCCTTAACCTCTACTGTTGAGAAGTGACCCCTTACCCTCTACTGTTGAGAAGTGACCCCTTAACCTGTACTGTTGAGAAGTGACCCCTTAACCTCTACTGTTGAGAAGTGACCCCTTACCCTCTACTGTTGAGAAGTGACCCCTTAACCTCTACTGTTGAGAAGTGACCCCTTAACCTCTACTGTTGAGAAGTGACCCCTTAACCTGTACTGTTGAGAAGTGACCCCTTAACCTCTACTGTTGAGAAGTGACCCCTTAACCTCTACTGTTGAGAAGTGACCCCTTACCCTGTACTGTTGAGAAGTGACCCCTTACCCTGTACTGTTGAGAAGTGACCCCTTACCCTGTGCTGTTGAGAAGTGACCCCTTAACCTCTACTGTTGAGAAGTGACCCCTTACCCTCTACTGTTGAGAAGTGACCCCTTAACCTCTACTGTTGAGAAGTGACCCCTTAACCTCTACTGTTGAGAAGTGACCCCTTACCCTCTACTGCTGAGAAGTGACCACTTAACCTCTACTGTTGAGAAGTGACCCCTTACCCTGTACTGTTGAGAAGTGACCCCTTACCCTGTACTGACCCCTTACCCTGTACTGTTAAGAAGTGACCCCTTAACCTCTACTGTTGAGAAGTGACCCCTTAACCTCTACTGTTGAGAAGTGACCCCTTAACCTCTACTGTTGAGAAGTGACCCCTTAACCTCTACTGTTGAGAAGTGACCCCTTAACCTCTACTGTTGAGAAGTGACCCCTTAACCTCTACTGTTGAGAAGTGCAAGGGATGGCGGGGTTTGGGATTGGGTCAGATATGTAGGATTGGGTCAGAGATGTGGGATTGGGTCAGAGATGTGGGATTGGGTCAGATATGTAGGATTGGGTCAGAGATGTAGGATTGGGTCAGAGATGTGGGATTGGGTCAGAGCTGTAGGATTGGGTCAAATATGTAGGATTGGGTCAGAGATGTGGGATTGGGTCAGAGCTGTAGGATTGGGTCAGAGATGTAGGATTGGGTCAGAGATGTGGGATTGGGTCAGAGCTGTAGGATTGGGTCAAATATGTAGGATTGGGTCAGAGATGTGGGATTGGGTCAGAGATGTGGGATTGGGTCAGAGATGTAGGACTGGGTCAGAGATGTGGGATTGAGTCAGAGATGTGGGATTGGGTCAGAGATGTGGGATTGGGTCAGAGATGTGGGATTGGGTCAGAGATGTGGGATTGGGTCAGAGATGTAGGATTGGGTCAGAGATGTGGGATTGGGCCAGAGATGTGGGATTGGGTCAGAGATGTGGGATTGGGCCAGAGATGTAGGATTGGGTCAGAGATGTGGGATTGGGTCCGAGATGTAGGATTGGGTCAGAGATGTGGGATTGGGTCAGAGATGTGGGATTGGGTCAGAGATGTGGGATTGGGCCAGAGATGTAGGATTGGGTCAGAGATGTGGGATTGGGTCAGAGATGTAGGATTGGGTCAGAGATGTAGGTTTGGGTCAGAGATGTAGGATTAAATGATGGTGCCTTCATTCAAAAGTTTTTCAACCCAAGTGAAGAGGTGATTTGATTGTGTGTGTATTTGTGTATTTGTGTGAGTGCGTATGTGCGTGATGTGTATGCATGTGTGTGTGTGACCAATCTGGCATTCTGATTCCACATTACGATTTCTCGTCTTTGTCTATCAATCACTGATCATCATATCGTATCACTAATAGCCCTTAGTGACCGTATATACAGACATTTGTGTTTGACTCTGAATATATCCTCCTTATTCCCGGTGCTGTTCTGTAATCCACATCTAAGCTTTTTACCCGATGTTGATTTAGATGGGTCACAGAGAATGTGAAAAGATGGGGCATTCTCCATCTAAACTGTTGGACCTTTCATTGTGGTCCTACTATAGAGGTTCCGTAATGGAATCTTAGTATCAGTTAGGCCACCTGTTTTACAGCACCACGTTAGCCAGTGAAATCTCAAGCCTGTGTGCCACGCCATCAGAGAACAGATCGCATTGCCCTTGTTTCCAGCGGTGCTCACCCAGGCAGGTCTAAGATGCAGGAGACAGAAGGAAGCTTAAACAGCTGAGTCTCATAACCTAGGTCAACAGTCTAGAGTATCATTAACCTAGGTCAACAGTCTAGAGTATCATAACCTAGGTCAACAGTCTAGAGTATCATAACCTAGGTCAACAGTCTAGAGTATCATAACCTAGGTCAACAGTCAACAGTCTAGAGTATCATAACCTAGGTCAACAGTCTAGAGTATCATAACCTAGGTCAACAGTCTAGAGTATCATAACCTAGGTCAACAGTCTAGAGTATCATAACCTAGGTCAACAGTCTAGAGTATCATAACCTAGGTCAACAGTCTAGAGTATCATAACCTAGGTCAACAGTCTAGAGTATCATAACCTAGGTCAACAGTCTAGAGTATCATAACCTAGGTCAACAGTCTAGAGTATCATAGGTGCAGAACACACCCTGCTGTAAATGAAGGGGTAAATCAGCCCCTCTTTGCCCAAGGATCAATGTCTTGTAAGGAGGACTGCAATCATTGAGACAGTCACAGAGAGTGAATCAGCACACATGAACAGTTTCACACACACACACACACACACACACACACACACACACACACACACACACACACACACACACACACACACACACACACACACACACACACACACACACACACACACACACACACACACACACACACACACACACACACACACACACACACACACAATCAGCTCCCCACCGATAAGTCGGGAATCAAGCAAGTTTTAAGTGTCGTTTGTAGTACATTCAATTACTTTGCTGATGACTCTTGCCAAGTGGAAATCTTTAAATACTAATGCTGTGTTAATCTGGTGCAAAGGGAAGAAGCAGGAAAAACACCACGATCAATCGCTACGAGGAAGGACGTCTTTATTCACATTTTCTTCAACGGAGAAGTCGTCATGAAATTAATTAGTGAGATTTCAAGGTTGACATTGGCAAGAGATCAAGCTTGTAATTCAATTGAAATTAAATGACATTGGAAGGAGTTCCGTCAAAGCTTGTAGAATTCTCTGGTCTTCTCTAGTGACATATTCAAAGATGTATCTGTAGGCTAATAGTAATAATTGAACCAGTGTTGTGTTCGAGACCACCGAAAGCGAGACCGTTTCAACACCAAGACCGGAGAAAATCGAGTCTGAGTCAAAACCTGAGGGCGGCAGAGACCGAGTCAAGACCGAGACCTGAAGGGGGCAGAGACTGAGTCAAGATCAAGACCTGAAGGGGGCAGAGACCGAGTCAAGACCGAGACCTGAGGGCGGCAGAGACCGAGTCAAGACCAAGACCTGAGGGCGGCAGAGACCGAGTCAAGACCAAGACCTGAGGGCGGCAGAGACCGAGTCAAGATCGAGACCTGAGGGGGGCAGAGAAGACCTTAGAGGGGCCGAGACCGAGTCAAGACCAAAACCTGAGGGGGGCAGAGACCGAGTCAAGACCGAGACCTGAGGGGGTCTGAGACCGAGTCAAGACCAAGACCTGACGGGGTCTGAGACCGAGTCAAGACCGAGACCTGACGGGGTCTGAGACCGAGTCAAGACCAAGACCTGAGGGGGTCTGAGACTGAGTCAAGACCAAGACCTGAGGGGGTCTGAGACCGAGTCAAGACATTACATTACATTTAAGTCATTTAGCAGACGCTCTTATCCAGAGCGACTTACAAATTGGTGCATTCACCTTATGACAAGACCAAGACCTGAGGGGGGCAGAGACCGAGTCAAGACCGAGACCTGATTGTTATTTTGTCAAATCGCTACCAAAATAAGATGTCCAGTATTTCTGTGTTAATATTTCAGAAGAACATATGGATTCTTAAGACATTCAGAATGGTAAAAAATGCAAGCTGATGGCAATAGAGCCACTGTACAAATTATGAACCAAACGCAGTGGGGAACAATGAGGGCCTTCTACAGCTTTAGAAAAGGGCTAAGGATTTATAAAATAATAATAATAATTGTAATGATATTTTTTTATTTTCAATGATGTTCTGATTTAATCTCTTCAGTTTTTGTTGGAAAGGAAAAGTTTAATTAACACTGAAGAGAAAAAAATATCCAATCAGGATTTTTCTTTGGTGGTCTCTGGGAAATCAGCCATTAACTAGGCCATCAGAGGCTAGATAGAAGGCATCTGCCATTCAACTGTATTAAGGAAACATTTTGGAGTGGCAGTGGAATCAACCAATCACATTTCGACTTGTAATGAGCGGGCCCAGTTTTACAAAAAAATAATGGAAACATGCCTTCTCAAAGACAAATAGGTCACTGCACAATAGTCAGCAGTAGTTTTTCCATGGTTTAGCTTGCTATCTTTTGTTGTAGGCTACTTTGCAGTGGCTGCAGCAGGTGTTATTGAAGAGGATGTTGTTGCTAATTTGTTAGCTTGTCCCTTTTCAAGAATAACTTTCTACAAGAAGTTAACCTTTTACTGCAGTGGGCTAATTCAGGGTAACTGAGTGTTTCTTGGTGGTCTTAAACAGATCTACTTTGAACCACCTCACACGCATAGTTATGGGCTTTAAAAAAAGAAGACACTTGTACCATGTCAGATATAGAGTTGAAATGTATTACATATTGAGTTTTACACAATATTACACTTTATATGCATCACAGAAAACTGCATTTGTCAGTTTATTATTATTATTATATTTTAAATTAATTATGAAATGATGAAAAATATAAATAACATTCCACCCATGAGGCCAAAGATGTCATGTTTTGTCATTGGTTATCATGTCTTGTCTCTGTGCTTCCCTTCTATTCGTTTCCCTCTGCTGGTCTTATTAGGTTCTTTCCCTCTTTCTATCCCTCTCTCCCCCTCCCTCTCTCCCTCTCTCGCTCTCTCTCTCTATCGTTCCGTTCCTGCTCCCAGCTGTTCCTCATTTCTCCTAACT
This sequence comes from Oncorhynchus gorbuscha, assembly GCF_021184085.1. Taxonomy (NCBI): domain Eukaryota; kingdom Metazoa; phylum Chordata; class Actinopteri; order Salmoniformes; family Salmonidae; genus Oncorhynchus; species Oncorhynchus gorbuscha. The sequence continues at coordinate 7,341,841 of NC_060177.1, forward strand.
ACCTCATTTACTCTTTTCACACCTGTCCCCTATGTTGCCCTCTGATTAGAGCCCCTATTTCTCCCTCTGTTTTCCGCTTCTGTCCTTGTCGGATCCTTGTATGATGTTCGCTGTTCTGTGTCCTTGTCTCGCCCTGTCGTGTTTTACCTTCTTCAGATGCTGCGTGGGAGCAGGTGTCTAGGTCTGCTACGGCCGGTGCCTTCCCGAAGCAACCTGCAGTCTATGGTCGAGTCTCCAGTCATTCCTCTCTACTGACGAGTGGATTTCAGTTTTCCTGTTTTGTTTTCACCTTGATATATCCAGGATTATCACTTTTGTCAAATACTGGAATAAAGACTCTGTTTTCGTTAAGTCGCTTTTGGGTCCTCATTCACCAGCATAACAGAAGGATCCGACCAAGAATGGACCCAGCGACTACGGATTCTCACAACACTGCCGTCGAGATCCAGGGAGCTATGCTCGGCAGACACGAGCAGGAATTGTCTGCTGCTCGTCATGCTGTTGAGACCCTGGCCGGCCAGGTTTCCGACCTCTCAGGACAGTTTCGGAGTCTTCGTCTCGTGCCACCAGCAACTTCCTGGTCTTCCGAGTCTCCGGAACCTAGGGTTAATAACCCGCCATGTTACTCTGGGCAGCCCACTGAGTGCCGCTCCTTTCTCACCCAGTGTGATATTGTGTTCTCTCTCCAACCCAACACATACTCTGGAGAGAGAGCTCGGATTGCTTACGTCATTTCACTCCTTACTGGTCGGGCTCGGGAGTGGGGCACAGCTATCTGGGAGGCAAGCGCTGAGTGTTCTAACAATTATCTGAACTTTAAAGAGGAGATGATACGGGTTTTTGATCGTTCAGTTTTTGGTAAGGAGGCTTCCAGGGCCCTGGCTTCTCTATGTCAAGGTGATCGATCCATAACGGATTACTCTATAGAGTTTCGCACTCTTGCTGCCTCCAGTGACTGGAACGAGCCGGCGTTGCTCGCTCGTTTTCTGGAGGGACTCCACGCTGAGGTTAAAGATGAGATTCTCTCCCGGGAGGTTCCTTCCAGCGTGGACTCTTTGATTGCACTCGCCATCCGCATAGAACGACGGGTAGATCTTCGTCACCGAGCTCGTGGAAGAGAGCTCGCGTTAACGGTGTTTCCCCTCTCCGCATCTCAACCATCGCCTCCCTCCGGCTCAGAGACTGAGCCCATGCAGCTGGGAGGTATTCGCATCTCGACTAAGGAGAGGGAACGGAGGATCACCAACCGCCTTTGCCTCTATTGCGGTTCTGCTGGACATTTTGTCAGTTCATGTCCAGTAAAAGGCCAGAGCTCATCAGTAAGCGGAGGGCTACTGGTGAGCGCTACTACTCAGGTCTCTCCATCTAGATCCTGTACTACCTTGTCGGTCCATCTACGCTGGACCGGTTCGGCTGCTTCCTGCAGTGCCTTGATAGACTCTAGTGGCTGAGGGTTGTTTTATGGACGAAGCATGGGCTCGGAAACATGACATTCCTCTCAGACAGTTAGGGAAGCCCACGCCCATGTTCGCCTTAGATGGTAGTCTTCTCCCCAGTATCAGATGTGAGACACTACCTTTAACCCTCACAGTATCTGGTAACCACAGTGAGACCATTTCTTTTTTGATTTTTCGTTCACCTTTTACACCTGTTGTTTTGGGTCATCCCTGGCTAGTATGTCATAATCCTTCTATTAATTGGTCTAGTAATTCTATGCTATCCTGGAACGTTTCTTGTCATGTGAAGTGTTTAATGTCTGCTATCCCTCCTGTTTCTTCTGTCCCCTCTTCTCAGGAGGAACCTGGTGATTTGACAGGAGTGCCGGAGGAATATCATGATCTGCGCACGGTCTTCAGTCGGTCCAGAGCCAACTCCCTTCCTCCTCACCGGTCGTATGATTGTAGTATTGATCTCCTTCCGGGGACCACTCCCCCTCGGGGTAGACTATACTCTCTGTCGGCTCCCGAACGTAAGGCTCTCGAGGATTATTTGTCTGTTTCTCTCGACGCCGGTACCGTGGTCCCTTCTTCCTCTCCCGCCGGAGCGGGGTTTTTTTTTGTTAAGAAGAAGGACGGTACTCTGCGCCCCTGCGTGGATTATCGAGGGCTGAATGACATAACGGTTAAGAATCGTTATCCGCTTCCCCTTATGTCGTCAGCCTTCGAAATTCTGCAGGGAGCCAGGTTCTTTACTAAGTTGGACCTTCGTAACGCTTACCATCTCGTGCGCATCAGAGAGGGGGACGAGTGGAAAACGGCGTTTAACACTCCGTTAGGGCATTTTGAGTACCGGGTTCTGCCGTTCGGTCTCGCTAATGCTCCAGCTGTTTTTCAGGCATTAGTTAATGATGTACTGAGAGACATGCTGAACATCTTTGTTTTTGTCTACCTTGACGATATCCTGATTTTTTCACCGTCACTCGAGATTCATGTTCAGCACGTTCGACGTGTACTCCAGCGCCTTTTAGAGAATTGTCTCTACGTGAAGGCTGAGAAGTGCGCCTTTCATGTCTCCTCTGTCACATTTCTCGGTTCTGTTATTTCCGCTGAAGGCATTCAGATGGATCCCGCTAAGGTCCAGGCTGTCAGTGATTGGCCCGTTCCAAGGTCACGTGTCGAGTTGCAGCGCTTTCTAGGTGTCGCCATCGGAACGCAACTATGATGTGGGTAACCGCGAACTGCTCGCCATCCGCTTAGCCCTAGGCGAATGGCGACAGTGGTTGGAGGGGGCGACCGTTCCTTTTGTCGTTTGGACTGACCATAAGAACCTTGAGTACATCCGTTCTGCCAAACGACTTAATGCACGTCAAGCTTGTTGGGCGTTGTTTTTCGCTCGTTTCGAGTTCGTGATTTCTTATCGCCCGGGTAATAAGAACACCAAGCCTGATGCCTTATCCCGTCTCTTTAGTTCTTCTGTGGCTTCTACCGACCCCGAGGGGATTCTTCCTGATGGGCGTGTTGTCGGGTTGACTGTCTGGGGAATTGAGAGACAGGTTAAGCAAGCACTCACTCACACTGCGTCACCGCGCGCTTGTCCTAGTAACCTTCTTTTCGTTCCTGTTTCTACTCGTCTGGCTGTTCTTCAGTGGGCTCACTCTGCCAAGTTAGCTGGCCACCCCGGGCGTTCGGGGTACGCTTGCTTCTATTCGCCAGCGGTTTTGGTGGCCTACTCAGGAGCGTGACACGCGCCGTTTCGTGGCTGCTTGTTCGGACTGCGCGCAGACTAAGTCAGGTAACTCTCCTCCTGCCGGTCGTCTCAGACCGCTTCCCATTCCTTCTCAACCATGGTCTCACATCGCCTTAGACTTCATTACCGGTCTGCCTTCGTCTGCGGGGAAGACTGTGATTCTTACGGTTGTCGATAGGTTCTCTAAGGCGGCACATTTCATTCCCCTCGCTAAGCTTCCTTCCGCTAAGGAGACGGCACAAATCATCATTGAGAATGTGTTCAGAATTCATGGCCTCCCGTTAGACGCCGTTTCAGACAGAGGTCCGCAATTCACGTCCCAGTTTTGGAGGGAGTTCTGTCGTTTGATTGGTGCTTCCGTCAGTCTCTCTTCCGGTTTTCATCCCCAGTCTAACGGTCAAGCAGAAAGGGCCAATCAGACGATTGGTCGCATATTACGCAGCCTTTCTTTTAGAAACCCTGCGTCTTGGGCAGAACAGCTCCCCTGGGCAGAATACGCTCACAACTCGCTTCCTTCGTCTGCTACCGGGCTATCTCCGTTTCAGAGTAGTCTGGGGTACCAGCCTCCTCTGTTCTCGTCCCAGCTCGCCGAGTCCAGCGTTCCCTCCGCTCAGGCGTTTGTCCAACGTTGTGAGCGCACCTGGAGGAGGGTCAGGTCTGCACTTTGCCGTTACAGGGCGCAGACTGTGAGAGCCGCCAATAAACGTAGGATTAAGAGTCCTAGGTATTGTCGCGGCCAGAGAGTGTGGCTTTCCACTCGTAACCTTCCCCTTACGACAGCTTCTCGCAAGTTGACTCCGCGGTTCATTGGTCCGTTCCGTGTCTCCCAGGTCGTCAATCCTGTCGCTGTGCGACTGCTTCTTCCGAGACATCTTCGTCGCGTCCACCCTGTCTTCCATGTCTCCTGTGTCAAGCCCTTTCTTCGCGCCCCCGTTCGTCTCCCCCCCCCCCGTCCTTGTCGAGGGCGCACCTATTTACAAGGTACGGAAGATCATGGACATGCGTTCTCGGGGACGTGGTCACCAGTACTTAGTGGATTGGGAGGGTTACGGTCCTGAGGAGAGGAGTTGGGTTCCATCTCGGGACGTGCTGGACCGTTCGTTGATTGATGATTTCCTCCGTTGCCGCCAGGGTTCCTCCTCGAGTGCGCCAGGAGGCGCTCGGTGAGTGGGGGGGTACTGTCATGTTTTGTCATTGGTTATCATGTCTTGTCTCTGTGCTTCCCTTCTATTCGTTTCCCTCTGCTGGTCTTATTAGGTTCTTTCCCTCTTTCTATCCCTCTCTCCCCCTCCCTCTCTCCCTCTCTCGCTCTCTCTCTCTATCGTTCCGTTCCTGCTCCCAGCTGTTCCTCTTTTCTCCTAACTACCTCATTTACTCTTTTCACACCTGTCCCCTATTTTGCCCTCTGATTAGAGCCCCTATTTCTCCCTCTGTTTTCCGCTTCTGTCCTTGTCGGATCCTTGTATGATGTTTGCTGTTCTGTGTCCTTGTCTCGCCCTGTCGTGTTTTACCTTCTTCAGATGCTGCGTGGGAGCAGGTGTCTAGGTCTGCTACGGCCGGTGCCTTCCCGAAGCAACCTGCAGTCTATGGTCGAGTCTCCAGTCATTCCTCTCTACTGACGAGTGGATTTCAGTTTTCCTGTTTTGTTTTCACCTTGATATATCCAGGATTATCACTTTTGTCAAATACTGGAATAAAGACTCTGTTTTCGTTAAGTCGCTTTTGGGTCCTCATTCACCAGCATAACAAAAGAGGCGCTTTTTGTCATTTACTTCAGGAAAGGGTTGTTTCAAATGATCATCATCTAGTGAGAGGAACTGTGTTTTAATTGGCATCTGCTTCCTGTTGTTAGCCATCTCTTGGAAAACAAGTGGTGTGTTAAACATGGCTGAATTTAACTTTAGGTCACCCGTTACTTTGTGAATGATAAATGTGAAATGTTTTGTTGCAAAGGGAAGTAATAGTTTTGATTGGGAAATGCATCGCCTAATGGTTGTGTTTTTGTGTTCTTATGATTGGGAAATGCATCGCCTAATGGTTGTGTTTTTGTGTTCTTATGATTGGGACCTACTGGCTTATTATGTCCGAGTGAATGGACTGCTTATCCTTTAACACCATGCTGTGTGTGACTGCTGTCTTTCCATCGGCCCTATGCAGTGGTGTAGTGGTGCTTTAACACCATGCTGTGTGTGACTGCTGTCTTTCCATCGGCCCTATGCAGTGGTGTAGTGGTGCTTTAACACCATGCTGTGTGTGACTGCTGTCTTTCCATCGGCCCTATGCAGTGGTGCCTGGAGAAGTGGGTATATACTCTAATTTTGTAAAGAATTTCCCAAATGACCCGCCCAGCGAAGGAATTTTATTTCATTCGTTTTCCACCTGGGGGTTGGGGGCTATACCCCTGATGCAAACAGCACATGATGACAGAATTGCTCATCACAAATAGCCTACTAATTGAGAGTTCGGACAAAACCTTTTCAATACCTGCTTTGCGTACACATTGTTGCCTTAGTTAGCATTTACTGATAGATATCATCAGTTGAAACGTCTTTATATTTATATATATATTATATATTTAGATTTATATATGTGGTATATACAAATACTTGCTTGATATATGTTTTCCAGTTTCTTGAAATACTTTGCAAATGCACTTAGTGGTTAGAGCGTTTGACTAGTAACTGGAAGGTTGCAAGTTCAAACCCCCGAGCTGACAAGGTACAAATCTGTCATTCTGCCCCTGAACAGGCAGTTAACCCCACTGTTCCTAGGCCGTCATTGAAAATAAGAATTTGTTCTTAACTGACTTGCCTAGTTAAATAAAGGTTTAAAAAAAGAAAAGATCTACTGGTCTACTAATTCCTTTTCAGTGCTTACATGTTCATACTGGTCCTCCGTCTGCGGGAATGAAACCCACACCCTAGCATCTCAAGCCTCATGCTCTACCAACTGAGCCACATCATCACATCTCATCATCACAAACCACTTGATGTCTCAATGTACTCAATTACTGTATTGGTCATTGTTTTCCTTCATGGTGAAGGAAAGTCTACAGGTACAAACCTAGATGACCAGCCTATGTACAATGCAGTACTGTACATTAAGTGGTTTGTAAGGATGGTAAATTGGTACTGCACAAAAAGTGGTTGTTTTACATGTTATTTGATAGAGAAAAATCTTTAATTTGATGGAGATGTTTTGTGTCTTTGCCCATAACTTTGCACCTTTAAAATTGTATATCTGCATCAATGTTGTTGTTTTTTACCCCCTTTTTTGTGCAAAGCAATGATGACGGCACGTGTTTCCTTGCAGGTAACCATGATTGACAGAGGAAGAACAATGGTTCCAAGCACCACCCTCCCTTTGAAGCTTCCAGTCTGTTATTCAAACTCAATCAGCATGACAGAGTGATCTCCAGCCTTGTCCTCGTCAACACACCTGTGTTAATGAGAGAATCACTGACATGATGTCAGCTGGTCCTTTTGTGGCAGGGCTGAAATGCAGTGGAAATGTTTTTGGGGGATTCAGTTCATTTGCATGACAAAGAGGGACTTTAATCTGATCACTCTTCATAACATTCTGGAGTATATGCAAATTGCCATCATACAAACTGAGGCAGCAGACTTTGTGAAAATTAATATTTGTGCCACGACTGTACTGTGCTTCCTCTGACATACTGTGTGCAAAGAAGCAGTGAGGATAGGCAGGGTCATGTTTCGGAGGACGCATGGCTCTTGACCTTCACCTATCCCGAGTCCGTTGGGAATTGCAGCAATGGGACAAGACTGTAACTACCAATTTGGATATCACAAAAAGGCTTCACAGGCAAGGATATTGCTGTCACTAAGATTGCACCTAAATCAACCATTTATCGGATCATTAAGAACTTTAAGGAGAGCGGTTCAATTGTTGTGAAGAAGACTTCAGGGCTCCTAAAGTCCAGCAAGCACCAGGAACGTCTCCTAAAGTTGATTCAGCTGTGGGATCAGGGCACCACCAGTACAGAGCTTGCTCAGGAATGGCAGCAGGCAGGTGTGAGTGCATCTACACGCACAGTGAGGCAAAGACTTTTGGAGGATGGCCTGGTGTCAAGAAGGGCAGCAAAGAAGACACTTCTCTCCAGGAAAAACATCAGGGACAGACTGATATTCTGCAAAAGGTACAGGGATTGGACTGCTGAGGACTGGGGTAAAGTCATTTTCTCTGATGAATCCCCTTTCCCATTGTTTGGGGCATCTGGAAAAAAAGATTGTCCGGAGAAGACAAGGTGAGCGCTACCATCAGTCCTGTGTCACGCCAACAGTAAAGCATCCTGAGACCATTCATGTGTGGGGTTGCATCTCAGCCAAGGGAGTGGGCTCACTCACAATTTTGCCTAAGAACACAGCCATGAATACAGAATGGTACCAACACATCCTCCGAGAGCAACTTCTCCCAACCAGCCAGGAACCGTTTGGTGATGAACAATGCCTTTTCCAGCATGATGGAGTGGCTTGGGGAACAAAACATCAATATTTTGGGTCCATGGCCAGGAAATTCCCCAGACCTTAATCACATTGAGAGCTTGTGGTCAATCCTCAAGAGGCGGGTGGACAAACAAAACCCCCACAAATTCAAACAAACTCCAAGCATTGATTATGCAGGAATGGGCTGCCATCAGTCAGGATGTGGCCCAGAAGATAATTGACAGCATGCCAGGGCGGATTGTATAGGTCTTGAAAAAGAAGGGTCAACACTGCAAGTATTGACACTTTGCATCAACTTCATGTAATTGTCAATAAAAGCCTTTGACACTTATGAAATGCTTGTAATTATACTTCAGTATTCCATAGTAACATCTGACAAAAATATCTAAAGACACTGAAGCAGCAAACTTTGTGAAAATTAATATTGGTGTCATTCTCAAAACTTTTGACCACGACTGTACAACTGGTGACGAAGTCAGCATGCATGTGCCCGGCCCGCCACAAGGAGTCGCTACAGAGCGATGGGACAAGGACATCCCAGCCGGCCAAACGCTGGTCCAATTGTGCGCCGCCTCATGGATCTCCCGGTTCATCCCCAGCTGCGACACAGCCTGGGATCAAACCCGGGTCTGTAGTGACACCTCAAGCCTTAGACCGCTGCGCCACTCAGAAGGCCATAACGGCCTTCATTTTGCTGGATACCAGGAAGAGTACAGGGATCCATAATAAATAAAAAATACCTTTTGATGTAAATGTTTGAGGACAAGGTTATGTTCTTTCTGGATTCCATTAGAATGACAATTGCAGAGTAAGAGACAGATATACAACTCTTACAATTCCAACTAATGAATCATGCAAGATAATGTTCTTAATTTTACCTCTAAAGTGGAGATGCTTAAAAATGATTTTTTTTGCCCGCTCTACAGACGTCTATATAGGTCTGTTAATACTAGTAAAGGGTCAGTGCACAAAAATCATATTTTTTCATTCATATTTTTCTTACATTCTGATATTTCAGCACCCCTATCTCCCGCGGCTATGTCCCTCGACTGATTTATATGCATTTATGTGCCAGACCACGCCCATGTGAATGTTTATTGGTCAATTACGGACATATTTCTTTAGGTACTTGTCTGAAAAATATTGGGTTAAGAGACTTTTGTCCATAGATGCCACATATCCAGTTTTGTGCAGATTGGTCATTCGTTGCCAGAAGAGTATCGTTTTAAGTGTTTATCACAACATTCTAAATGGCGGAAATCTATAATGGCGGACCTTATGGTTCCCTGAGACAAATGTGTTCCTTGTGAAGAGAGGGAACTAAGTACCGAATTTCACGACTTTAGGTCAAAAGGGGTGAGGGGTGTGACTTTTCAAAGTTTTCATTTTCAATCTCTTGTTATAGCGCCACCATCTGGCCAATCAGTGTAATTTTGTAAATCCCGGATCTCTATGGCAAGCCGTATCATACACCCACCTTTCACTAACATATGAACGAATAAATGGAGACAGATTCAAAGTCCCCTCCCCGATTTCATCATGTGGGACAATAATTGTCTGAACGATTGTAGTCTACAGCGCCACAGAAACGTATGGCTCCTACTACAACCATAGAGTCAAAGACTGTGATAGAGTATTCCAGCCAGCTCGTAAATCTATATCCGGTTGGAAATACGAAAACTTCCGGTGAACTTCCTGGTTTTGTTTGCATAGCGGCTAACTTTGCTAGCTATGTCATTTCCAACTATTTAAAACGCTCTTTGTATGTCCGTGACTCAAACTGTGTTGGAAACGTTAAAACGCACTCTGTCGTTGACAAGACCTGCAATGGCTTGCTCTTAGTCATGCAAGTAACATTAGTTGAAATGTAGTAACTGTTAGCTAACGGCTAACTTGACAGCTAATGTAGCTAGGATAGGAATAGGATATGCTGTTAGGAAGTTAGCCAGCCAGCCAACACGGATTATGTTTCTGCTTATTCGTCTGTTATGCTTCTACTTGTTTTAAATAACTTCTGCGCTATGGACACCGAGGGAATAGAGATCCGTATAAAGACTCCCGTCGGGGATATGGACTCGTCCGTGGACTGCCCATCACTTTTGAGCTTCAATGACTTGTTGGTGAGCGCTAGCTACAGTTGCAAAGTTTCCAGTTGGCTAGGCTAAGGACCTAGCTAGTTAGCAACTGTTTTGCTTTACCGTTCATATCTTTCTAAATCTATTTTTGCAGGTCGCTATAAGGGATGTCATGCCCGAAACCACAATCACTGCGTTTGAATGTAAGTTACCTCATGAAAAGATTGACATTCTGAGATTTCATCAGCCTGGTTTCCTGTTGTGGAGACAGTTTTTCATTACACCAAACAAATGTTTAAGTCCGTTTGGCAGACTTCTACCCAACTATGTTTAGTTACAACTGAAAAGCTCCGTCTACTACTAGTACTCAGTTGCTACTTAACTTGCCTTTTTGGCTGTACTGTCCTTAATACCCAGTAAGATTGATTGTTTTCAGTTTTTGCACACCAAAAGGATCATGTAGGCCATGTTCCTGGGTGCAAGTTGCCTCTAGACACTGACCTTGGGTCAGTAGCATTTTCCTCACTAATGGTAGTGGAATGGGATGGGGAAGCTGATTCTAGATCGGTACTAGGTGGAAACTTAGTCTGGACCAAGTTTGTGAAGCCAGGACCATTAGGCCTGCTTCCATTAAAGGCACAATATTTAAACTCTGGTCCTCACGTGTCTGATTTTCTTATCCTGTAACTTTAGGATGAATGAATTGCTTTGTTGGATGTTATACATTGGCTTTCACTGTTACAAAGCAGTCATCTATTTAAAGGCAGAATACTCTGCGCAGGTGTAGAGCTGTGGTTGAGGGTAACACTCCCGGTACAAGTCACATATACAATTCCCCACTGGAGACCAGGGTTCAATCCCTGCATCCACCTTTCCTATTGTGTCCCCCACCTGCCAAAACCCCACTCTGATTTTCCATACTGTTTCAATAAAGTGTCAAAATACTCTCCAAAATATATATATTTGAATACACATCACTGGACCTTGAGTGCTGAAGTTAATAACAGCATTGCTTTGATGGAATCATATTCTTAACTATTTGCTGTATTGATTTTGTTCAAATTAATCAATCTCTATTTAAACTATCATGATGATGACACAGCCCAATAACTATAGCTGTTGATAACACAGCCCAGTAACTATAGCTGTTGATAACACAGCCCAGTAACTACAGATGTTAATGATGACACAGCCCAGTAACTATAGCTGTTGATAACACAGCCCAGTAACTATAGCTGTTAATGACACAGCCCAGTAACTACTGCTGTTAATGATGACACAGCCCAGTAACTATAGCTGTTAATGATGACACAGCCCAGTAACTATAGCTGTTAATGATGACACAGCCCAGTAACTATAGCTGTTAATGATGACACAGCCCAGTAACTACAGCTGTTAATGATGACACAGCCCAGTAACTATAGCTGTTAATGATGACACAGCCCAGTAACTATAGCTGTTAATGATGACACAGCCCAGTAACTATAGCTGTTAATGATGACACAGCCCAGTAACTATAGCTGTTAATGATGACACAGCCCAGTAACTACAGCTGTTAATGATGACACAGCCCAGTAACTATAGCTGTTAATGATGACACAGCCCAGTAACTATAGCTGTTAATGATGACACAGCCCAGTAACTATAGCTGTTAATGATGACACAGCCCAGTAACTATAGCTGTTAATGATGACACAGCCCAGTAACTATAGCTGTTAATGATGACACAGCCCAGTAACTATAGCTGTTAATGATGACACAGCCCAGTAACTATAGCTGTTAATGATGACACAGCCCAGTAACTATAGCTGTTAATGATGACACAGCCCAGTAACTATAGCTGTTAATGATGACACAGCCCAGTAACTATAGTAACTAACTAGCTGTTGATAACACAGCCCAGTAACTATAGCTGTTAATGATGACACAGCCCAGTAACTATAGCTGTTAATGATGACGACAGCTCAGTAACTACAGCTGTTAATGATGACACAGCCCAGTAACTATAGCTGTTAATGATGACACATCCCAGTAACTATAGCTGTTAATGATGACACAGCCCAGTAACTATAGCTGTTGATAACACAGCCCAGTAACTATAGCTGTTAATGATGACACAGCCCAGTAACTATAGCTGTTAATGATGACACAGCCCAGTAACTATAGCTGTTAATGATGACACAGCCCAGTAACTACAGCTGTTAATGATGACACAGCCCAGTAACTACTGCTGTTAATGATGACACAGCCCAGTAACTACTGCTGTTAATGATGACACAGCCCAGTAACTACAGCTGTTAATGATGACACAGCCCAGTAACTACTGCTGTTAATGATGACACAGCCCAGTAACTACAGCTGTTGATAACACAGCCCAGTAACTATAGCTGTTAATGTTGACACAGCCCAGTAACTACAGCTGTTGATAACACATCCCAGTAACTATAGCTGTTAATGATGACACAGCCCAGTAACTATAGCTGTTAATGATGACGACAGCCCAGTAACTATAGCTGTTAATGATGACACAGCCCAGTAACTACAGCTGTTAATGATGACACAGCCCAGTAACTACAGCTGTTAATGATGACAGCCCAGTAACTATAGCTGTTAATGATGACACAGCCCAGTAACTATAGCTGTTAATGATGACACAGCCCAGTAACTACAGCTGTTAATGATGACACAGCCCAGTAACTATAGCTGTTGATAACACAGCCCAGTAACTATAGCTGTTGATAACACAGCCCAGTAACTATAGCTGTTGATGATGACACAGCCCAGTAACTACAGCTGTTAATGATGACACAGCCCAGTAACTACAGCTGTTGATAACACAGCCCAGTAACTATAGCTGTTGATAACACAGCCCAGTAACTATAGCTGTTAATGATGACACAGCCCAGTAACTATAGCTGTTAATGATGACACAGCCCAGTAACTATAGCTGTTAATGATGACACAGCCCAGTAACTACAGCTGTTGATAACACATCCCAGTACCAGTAACTATAGCTGTTAATGATGACACAGCCCAGTAACTATAGCTGTTAATGATGACACAGCCCAGTAACTATAGCTGTTAATGATGACACATCCCAGTAACTATAGCTGTTAATGATAACACAGCCCAGTAACTATAGCTGTTAATGATGATGACAGCTCAGTAACTATAGCTGTTAATGATGACACAGCCCAGTAACTATAGCTGTTAATGATGACACAGCCCAGTAACTATAGCTGTTAATGATGACACAGCCCAGTAACTATAGCTGTTAATGATGACACAGCCCAGTAACTATAGCTGTTGATAACACAGCCCAGTAACTATAGCTGTTAATGATGACACAGCCCAGTAACTATAGCTGTTAATGATGACACAGCCCAGTAACTATAGCTGTTAATGATGACACAGCCCAGTAACTATAGCTGTTAATGATGACACAGCCCAGTAACTATAGCTGTTAATGATGACACAGCCCAGTAACTATAGCTGTTAATGATGACACAGCCCAGTAACTATAGCTGTTGATAACACAGCCCAGTAACTATAGCTGTTAATGATGACACAGCCCAGTAACTACAGCTGTTGATAACACAGCCCAGTAACTATAGCTGTTAATGATGACACAGCCCAGTAACTACAGCTGTTGATAACACAGCCCAGTAACTATAGCTGTTAATGATGACACAGCCCAGTAACTATAGCTGTTAATGATGACACAGCCCAGTAACTATAGCTGTTAATGATGACACAGCCCAGTAACTATAGCTGTTAATGATGATGACAGCCCAGTAACTATAGCTGTTAATGATGACACAGCCCAGTAACTATAGCTGTTAATGATGACACAGCCCAGTAACTATAGCTGTTAATGATGACACAGCCCAGTAACTATAGCTGTTAATGATGACACAGCCCAGTAACTATAGCTGTTAATGATGACACAGCCCAGTAACTACAGCTGTTAATGATGACACAGCCCAGTAACTATAGCTGTTAATGATGACACAGCCCAGTAACTATAACTATAGCTGTTAATGATGACACAGCCCAGTAACTATAGCTGTTAATGATGACACAGCCCAGTAACTATAGCTGTTAATGATGACACAGCCCAGTAACTATAGCTGTTAATGATGCTGTTAATGATGACACAGCCCAGTAACTATAGCTGTTAATGATGACACAGCCCAGTAACTATAGCTGTTAATAACACAGCCCAGTAACTATAGCTGTTAATGATGACACAGCCCAGTAACTATAGCTGATAACACAGCCCAGTAACTATAGCTGTTAATGATGACACAGCCCAGTAACTATAGCTGTTAATGATGACACAGCCCAGTAACTACAGCTGTTAATGATGACACAGCCCAGTAACTATAGCTGTTAATGATGACACAGCCCAGTAACTATAGCTGTTAATCTGTGTTTCAGATGAGGATGAGGTGGGCGATAGAATCACTGTGAGGAGTGATGAAGAACTCAAAGCCATGTTGTCATATGTGAGTATTGTTCTCTTCAACATTACACTTTGTTGGACTCCCATACCCCCAGTTTACCTGACTAGACTCCCATACCCCCAGTTTACCTGACTAGACTCCCATACCCCCAGTTTACCGGACTAGACTCCCATACCCCCAGTTTACCGGACTAGACTCCCATACCCCCAGTTTACCGGACTAGACTCCCATACCCCCAGTTTACCGGACTAGACTCCCATACCCCCAGTTTACCGGACTAGACTCCTATAACCCAGTTTACCTGACTAGACTCCCATACCCCCAGTTTACCGGACTGACTCCCATACCCCCAGTTTGCCGGACTAGACTCCCATAACCCCAGTTTGCCTGACTGCACTCCCATAACAACAGTGTGCCTGACTAGACTCCCATACCAACAGTGTGCCTGACTGACTAGTGTGCCTGACTGCCTATAACAACAGTGTGCCTGACTGCACTCCCATAACAACAGTGTGCCTGACTACTCTGCCATAACAACAGTGTGCCTGACTGCACTACCATAACAACAGTGTGCCTGACTGCACTACCATAACAACAGTGTGCCTGACTGCACTACCATAACAACAGTGTGCCTGACTACTCTGCCATAACAACAGTGTGCCTGACTACTCTGCCATAACAACAGTGTGCCTGACTACTCTGCCATAACAACAGTGTGCCTGACTACTCTGCCATAACAACAGTGTGCCTGACTGCACTACCATAACAACAGTGTGCCTGACTGCACTACCATAACAACAGTTTGCCTGACTGCACTACCATAACAACAGTTTACCTGACTACTCTGCCATAACAACAGTTTACCTGACTACTCTGCCATAACAACAGTTTACCTGACTACTCTGCCATAACAACAGTTTACCTGACTACTCTGCCATAACAACAGTTTGCCTGACTACTCTGCCATAACAACAGTTTACCTGACTACTCTGCCATAACAACAGTTTACCTGACTACTCTGCCATAACAACAGTTTACCTGACTACTCTGCCATAACAACAGTGTACCTGACTACTCTGCCATAACAACAGTTTACCTGACTACTCTGCCATAACAACAGTTTACCTGACTACTCTGCCATAACAACAGTGTACCTGACTACTCTGCCATAACAACAGTTTACCTGACTACTCTGCCATAACAACAGTTTACCTGACTACTCTGCCATAACAACAGTGTGCCTGACTGCACTACCATAACAACAGTTTACCTGTCTACTCTGCCATAACAACAGTTTGCCTGACTACTCTGCCATAACAACAGTTTACCTGACTACTCTGCCATAACAACAGTGTACCTGACTACTCTGCCATAACAACAGTTTACCTGACTACTCTGCCATAACAACAGTTTACCTGACTAAGGGGATGTTTAGTCTCTGTGTGGGTTTTCCTTGTGCCAAGTGTTATAATCAAGAAGGACAAATCATTGAAGTGTTTTCTCCTGCATTTTTGTTTTTGATCCAGTACACAAGTCGCGTTCGCAAGTCGCGTTCGCAAGTCGCGTTCGCAAGTCGCGTTCGCAAGTCGCGTTCGCAAGTCGCGTTCGCAAGTCGCGTTCGCAAGTCGCGTTCGCAAGTCGCGTTCGCAAGTCGCGTTCGCAAGTCGTTCGCAAGTCGCGTTCGCAAGTCGCGTTTCGCAAGTCGTTTGCAAGTCGCGGTTTCGCGTTCGCAGTACTCAAGTAAGTCGTACTCAAGTAACAAACGCAAGTAAGGTTTGCGAGTAAGGTTTGCGAGTAAGGTTTGCGAGTAAGGTTTGCGAGTAAGGTTTGCGAGTAAGGTTTGCGAGTAAGGTTTGCGAGTAAGGTTTGCGAGTAGCGTTCGCAAGTAATGTGCAATAAACAATTACTGTGTTACTCATGAACATCAACATTTCTAACAACAGTTGGTGGCACCGTTTCCATTTTAGGGAGGAACCTTGCGGACGTTGCAGAGGTGAGCTGAGTTCTCCCGGTATTTAGAGGTCCCAACATGTAATTACGTTTCCTTTCACATCCTTAAAAAATAAATAAATGAACAGTGACATGATATAGGCTAATTAAAGTTACATTGACAAATAAAAATGCAAATGAAACCCCCCCAACAAAAATGTATTTTCTGGTGTGGGTCTTTTTGATTGAGACGACAGCGTTTGTGTTGAATGAGTGTTGCTATGGCCAAAGATTGAAAATAACACTGCATTTGGAAAATAAATTATCTCCTGTTGAAGAATTCTTAAAAATGGAATAAAGTAAATATAATTACTGACCCCGGTATACCATTGAGGCAGCAATTATAACCTTCTTTTTCACTCCACTATTGAGTGTTTTTTTGTTGAAGGGGGGAAGCTATTAAAAATCTATTACAACAGATCTTTTCACCCAGGGCCACAGTGTGCTCATTGCTAAGCAGACTGGTAAAGATAACAAGTAACTCTACATATTTCTGTCTCCTACAACAAAGCACTGTATGTGGGTGATTCCACACCAGTGGGAGCAGAACATATTTTTGCTATCTCGGATCGTTGTAGCAATTCTCACATAAACTTCATTGGGAGGAAGGATGTCTGACGTGTTTTTTAAAAATATATTCGATATATTTGTTTTTACATTTGTTCCACGTTTGAGAGAATCCTGATGAATGTGCCTGTTGTAGCCCCGTTTTAAACCTTTACAACCCTCCTGTAAGACCTTATGCTCCGTGAACCAGACATGTTATACTCCTTATAGTCTGCTTTAACATATGGATTACATGTAGATTCTTATGTACATTTTCACATTCATTTATTCAACAGAAAATAATATAAATGTTTCTGAAAAATTAAAAAGGACACACTTGAGATTATAAAAAAAAAAAAAGTTGAATAAATGAATGTGGACATTTTTATTTTAGAAGCGGGACATATGTTAGAGCACTTTATATGAAGTATAATGCCACCAACCCGTACGGTTCATAGATCGTAAGGTCTTACAGGAGGCATGTATAGGTCTATACAATGGCCGCTTTCATCATGATTTCCTTTTTAAAATACAAAATGCAAAAACACATGTCAAACATCCTTCCTCCCAGTGAAGTTCCTATGTGAGAATTGCCAGAACATTACAAAAATATTTTTCATCTCCCGCTAACGTGGAATCCTCCCGTGTCTGATGTGCCAATCGGTGTCGTCATGGTAACACGTGATCTTTTCGGTAAGTGCCGCCAACCTTCAGTCCTCTGCATTGGACCGGGTTCAGGCAAAAGAGTGACGGCAATAAAATAAAGATGTGCTGTCGACTTCACCAAGGTTGCGAAGGGAATTAGACACGTCCACACGTTTTATTTCAGCCTCTGAGCTCAAATGGAGAGAGAAGTGAGGCTTTGTATTACCCAGTTAAAATGCCTCATGGACGTATGTACCCTATAGGTCTATACCTTCATGTTGAGGAAGTCACAGGACACTCATGTGTTATGTTTCTATAGAAACCTATCTGTTGTATAGAGGCTATACTTGTGTTTGGAACACATCTCCCCTGTTTTTTTTTTTTGTCTTGTTGATTTACTTTTCAAGTCCCGCCCCCCCTGCGTGATGTTACCATCTTCCTTCATAGTTACTGTTCACATCACGGACATTAAGAGTAATGACTTGTAATGGGCTTCTTCACGAGGTACACTGAAAAGCTAAATGAACCTATCCATTTTTATTATTTATTATTCAGTACTTAAAGTTTCGCCTCATTAAAAAGCAGGCACCCCTGGGCGGAGAATATTTGTCAAAATCTACTCTTCATCTGGGGATGTCTTTTACCCCCCATCAGCTTACAATGATGGCGCTGTAGCCACAGGCTGCATCTCCTCTGTTTCAGGGACTTTATTACTCCTTCGTCTTGGATGCTTTGTTGTCATTGGGTAACATCGGGTATCCCAGGGTTTGCTGGTGCTAGTGTGAAGCTGATTGAACGGGCAGAGTGGCCTAGACAGCTGTAGTGGTGTCGAGCTGTAGTGAGAGGGAAGACGGGAAACATATTGACCTTGTCTTGATTGATTTACAAGTCCCTCACCCTCAGGGGATACTTTCTGACTATTTTCCCCCACCATCAAATCACATTAAGTTGTATTGGTCAAATGCGCCGAATACAACAGGTGTAGACTTTTTACAGTGAAATGCTTCCTTATGAGACCATCCTCAACCGTGCAGAGTTAAAAAGGACGACAAATAAAGGAAGCAGAATCAAAACAATAACAAGGCAATATTCAATGAGTACCAGTACTGAGTCAATGTGGAGGAGTACCAGTGCTGAGTCAATGTGGAGGAGTACCAGTGCTGAGTCAATGTGGAGGGGTACCAGTGCTGAGTCAATGTGGAGGGGTACCAGTGCTGAGTCAATGTGGAGGGGTACCAGTGCTGAGTCAATGTGGAGGGGTACCAGTGCTGAGTCAATGTGGAGGAGTACCAGTGCTGAGTCAATGTGGAGGGTACCAGTGCTGAGTCAATGTGGAGGGAGGAGTACCAGCTGCTGAGTCAATGTGGAGGGAGTACCAGCGCTGAGTCAATGTGGAGGTGGAGTACCAGCGCTGAGTCAATGTG
>NC_060177.1:7366137-7386137 GCF_021184085.1 Oncorhynchus gorbuscha
TTACATCCTTTAGAGAGATGTCTCTATACATTAGATACAGGAGGAAAGACCAGTGAAGAGAATGTTTTACATCCTTTAGAGAGATGTCTCTATACATTAGACACAGGAGGAAAGACCAGTGAAGAGAATGTTTTACATCATTTAGAGAGATGTCTCTATACATTAGACATAGGAGGAAAGACCAGTGAAGAGAATGGTTTACATCATTTAGAGAGATGTCTCTATACACTAGACAGCCTGCAGGCCTCCTCCATCTTTCAACAATGTTCCAATAGTAAGAATGAATTCCCAGAGTGGCTGGCTATAGAACAAGTTCAAACAAACACCACACATAATGCTGTTCTCCCCCTTCACTACATCTGTACAGTAGCTGTAGAAAAGGATCCGGGGAAAGTGGCACCACTTGTAATGCTGTCTAACTCATCTCCAGTTCGCTCCAGGCTCATTCTTAACACTGATTCCTGTCTGTGTTAACTGGTGCTCAGACATCTCCGACACGCTGAGTTCAGACTGGTCTAACCGAGCACTAACCTGTTATTGTTACTAACAACTGTGACAGGTCTTCACATTGTGTTACAAACACAGGACCTCACATTGTGTTACTAACACAGGACTTCACATTGTGTTACTAACACAGGTCTTCACATTGTGTTACAAACACAGGACCTCACATTGTGTTACTAACACAGGTCTTCACATTGTGTTACTAACACAGGACTTCACATTGTGTTATTAACACAGGACTTCACATTGTGTTACTAAAACAGGACTTCACATTGTGTTACTAAAACAGGACTTCACATTGTGTTACTAAAACAGGACTTCACATTGTGTTACTAAAACAGGACTTCACATTGTGTTACTAACACAGGACTTCACATTGTGTTACTAAAACAGGACTTCACATTGTGTTACTAACACAGGACTTCACATTGTGTTACTAACACAGGACTTCACATTGTGTTACTAACACAGGACTTCACATTGTGTTACTAACACAGGACTTCACATTGTGTTACTAACACAGGTCTTCACATTGTGTTACTAACACAGGACTTCCCAGTGGAACCCAGAACATAAGGTGGACAGTGTTTTGTATATCTTGTGACAGATGTGTGTGGTGCGTGGTAACATATGGCTGAAGATGGAATGAACAGTGAAAATAGTTCCGCTCACACAGAGTGTAGTCTAGATGTGAGATGACTAGAGCTGGCAGCAGCGGGAGAATGGAGTCCTGACATATTTTATTTGACCTTGATTTAACCAGGCAAGTCAGTTAAGAACAAATTCCTATTTTCAATGACGGCCTCGGAACAGTGGGTTAACTGTCTTGTTCAGGGGCAGAACAACAGATTTTTTACCTTGTCAGCTCAGGGATTCAATCTTGCAACCTTTCAGTTGCTTGTCCAACGCTCTGACCACTAGGCTACCTGCCGCCCCAAAATCAGCACTAGAGAGAGACCAAACACTCAGGGAGGAGATGTGAGCAGGGTCAGATTAGGGAGAGACCAAACACTCAGGGAGGAGATGTGAGCAGGGTCAGATTAGGGAGAGACCAAACGCTCAGGGAGGAGATGTGAGCAGGGTCAGATTAGGGAGAGACCAAACACTCAGGGAGGAGATGTGAGCAGGGTCAGATTAGGGAGAGACCAAACGCTCAGGGAGGAGATGTGAGCAGGGTCAGATTAGGGAGAGACCAAACGCTCAGGGAGGAGATGTGAGCAGGGTCAGATTAGGGAGAGACCAAACGCTCAGGGAGGAGATGTGAGCAGGGTCAGATTAGGGAGAGACCAAACTCTCAGGGAGGAGATGTGAGCAGGGTCAGATTAGGGAGAGACCAAACTCTCAGGGAGGAGATGTGAGCAGGGTCAGATTAGGGAGAGACCAAACGCTCAGGGAGGAGATGTGAGCAGGGTCAGATTAGGGAGAGACCAAACGCTCAGGGAGGAGATGTGAGCAGGGTCAGATTAGGGAGAGACCAAACGCTCAGGGAGGAGATGTGAGCAGGGTCAGATTAGGGAGAGACCAAACGCTCAGGGAGGAGATGTGAGCAGGGTCAGATTAGGGAGAGACCAAACTCTCAGGGAGGAGATGTGAGCAGGGTCAGATTAGGGAGAGACCAAACTCTCAGGGAGGAGATGTGAGCAGGGTCAGATTAGGGAGAGACCAAACACTCGGGGAGGAGATGTGAGCAGGGTCAGATTAGGGAGAGACCAAACACTCGGGGAGGAGATGTGAGCAGGGTCAGATTAGGGAGAGACCAAACTCTCAGGGAGGAGGTGTGAGCAGGGTCAGATTAGGGAGAGACCAAACACTCAGGGAGGAGATGTGAGCAGGGTCAGATTAGGGAGAGACCAAACACTCAGGGAGGAGATGTGAGCAGGGTCAGATTAGGGAGAGACCAAACGCTCAGGGAGGAGATGTGAGCAGGGTCAGATTAGGGAGAGACCAAACGCTCAGGGAGGAGATGTGAGCAGGGTCAGATTAGGGAGAGACCAAACTCTCAGGGAGGAGATGTGAGCAGGGTCAGATTAGGGAGAGACCAAACTCTCAGGGAGGAGATGTGAGCAGGGTCAGATTAGGGAGAGACCAAACACTCGGGGAGGAGATGTGAGCAGGGTCAGATTAGGGAGAGACCAAACACTCGGGGAGGAGATGTGAGCAGGGTCAGATTAGGGAGAGACCAAACTCTCAGGGAGGAGGTGTGAGCAGGGTCAGATTAGGGAGAGACCAAACACTCAGGGAGGAGATGTGAGCAGGGTCAGATTAGGGAGAGACCAAACACTCAGGGAGGAGATGTGAGCAGGGTCAGATTAGGGAGAGACCAAACTCTCTGGGAGGAGATGGAATCCACAGAGCTGGAATCCACCACACAGACATCACCCAGAGCCAAAACCTCATTCTGGAAGTTTGGAAAGCAAAGTGGTGTGACAGCATTTCCTGTATCCATTTAGACTGGCAATATGGAAACCATTAAGGAGCTTGAAGAAAATAAAAAGCTGCAGTACATTGGTCATGTTGTGTTTGCACCGACATCTTGGGTAAATGTGAGTTTTGTAATGTGGTGTTTTATCAGCACAAAGCATCCCGTTGAGAGAGACAGAGCTATTGGATAGTTCAAATGAATGACTGTAATGGATGGGGAATTAGTTCTTCTCAGAATACTCCAACAAGATCTACACTGAAGTCCATGTTGTGAAGGACTTTAGATGAACAAAATATGTGACAGTGTAATAAACCTACAGTTTAAGCACAGGGAAAGCACATGAAAGAAATATGGTGACATCATGTTTCAACATTGTATGCACTGCAAATGACACATTGTGTCATTACACAGCAGCCCATTAACTAAAAGGGTGTGACTAGGACCAGAGTAGCGGTGACACATCTACTCTCATGTCCTCATTTTGGATTTGTCCCAGCCTCTACAGGGCCTTTAGTGACCTAAGACACTGTGGATGGATAGATAAACTGAATGATGACAGACAGACAGACAGACAGACAGACAGACAGACAGACAGACAGACAGACAGACAGACAGACAGACAGACAGACAGACAGACAGACAGACAGACAGACAGACAGACAGACAGACAGACAGACAGACAGACAGACAGACAGACAGACAGACAGACAGACAGACAGACAGACAGAGAGACAGAGAGACAGAGAGACAGAGAGACAGAGATAAGGTGCAGTGGCCCCCAAGACAGACAGAGAGACAGAGAGACTGAGAGACAGAGATAAGGTGCAGTGGCCCCCAAGACAGACAGACAGACAGAGAGACAGAGAGACAGAGAGACAGAGATAAGGTGCAGTGGCCCCCAAGACAGACAGAGAGACAGAGAGACTGAGAGACAGAGAGACAGAGAGACAGAGGTAAGGTGCATTGGCCCCCAAGACAGACAGAGAGACAGAGAGACTGAGAGACAGAGATAAGGTGCAGTGGCCCCCAAGACAGACAGAGAGACAGAGAGACTGAGAGACAGAGATAAGGTGCAGTGGCCCCCAAGACAGACAGACAGACAGAGAGACAGAGAGACAGAGAGACAGAGATAAGGTGCAGTGGCCCCCAAGACAGACAGAGAGACAGAGAGACTGAGAGACAGAGATAAGGTGCAGTGGCCCCCAAGACAGACAGAGAATGTTTCTCAATGTGTGCCATTCTATCACAATGTGTGTATTTATATCTCAATGTGTGTCATTGTATGTCAATGTGTGTCATTCTATCCCAATGTGTGTCATTCTATCTCAGTGTGTGTCATTCTATCTCAATGTGTGTCATTCTATCCCAATGTGTCATTCTATCTCAATGTATGTCATTCTATCTCAATGTGTGTCATTCTATCTCAATGTGTCATTCTATCTCATTGTGTGTATTTCTGTCTCATTGTGTGTCATTCTATCTCATTGTGTGTCATTCCATCTCAATGTGTGTCATTCCATCTCAATGTGTGTCATTCCATCTCAATGTGTGTCATTCTATCTCAATGTGTGTCATTCTATCTCAATGAAACCTCCTCGTCCCCGTAGCGGGGGTTAATTGGACGAGAAACGCTGCAATACAAAGTGTTAAAAGGAGACAAAAGAGTCTTGGCCGAGGTTCAAGAGGAGAGCACCTCCAGGCAGTATAGGCTGAGGCTGACTGCTGCCGAGAGAGAAGTCTTGGCCGAGGTTCAAGAGGAGGGCACCTCCAGGCAGTACAGGCTGAGGCTGACTGCTGCTGAGAGAGAAGTCTTGGCCGAGGTTCAAGAGGAGGGCACCTCCAGGCAGTACAGGCTGAGGCTGACTGCTGCTGAGAGAGAAGTCTTGGCCGAGGTTCAAGAGGAGGGCACCTCCAGGCAGTACAGGCTGAGGCTGACTGCTGCCGAGAGAGAAGGCTGCGTTTCCCCCATGTCTCTCTGTCTCCATTTAATTACACTGAGGCTGACAGACATGGTGCTTAAAGACACAAAACAAAAAGACAGGGTCAAAAATAAACAGCACTGCAGTCATTCATTGAGGGCGCGTCACAGACACAGTCCCTACAGTTTACTATACATCGTTGACTTGTATTCATATCACAGGAGATTGGTGACACCTTCATTGGAGATAACGGGCTCGTTCTATTGACTGGAGTGGAGTCAGTGGAATGATAACAAATCCATCAAACATTCCGTTTGCTCCGTTCCGGATGTTATTATGAGCCGTCCTCCCGTCAGCAGCCTCCTGTGATTCAGATACTTCAGCTCTGACAAGCTTAACGCATGATTCAGTATTTTTCAGTATGATTCAGTATGATTCAGTATGATTCAGATACTTCAACTCTGATAAGCTTGAAGCATGATTCAGTATGATTCAGTATGATTCAGTATGATTCAGTATGATTCAGATACTTAAACTCTGACAAGCTTGATTCAGTATGATTCAGTATGATTCAGTATGATTCAGTATGAATCAGATACTTAAACTCTGACAAGCTTAACGCATGATTCAGTATGATTCAGTATGATTCAGTATGATTCAGTATGAATCAGATACTTAAACTCTGACAAGCTTAACGCATGATTCAGTATGATTCAGTATGATTCAGTATGATTCAGTATGATTCAGTATGATTCAGATACTTAAACTCTGACAAGCTTGAAGCATGTCCTGTAGGCTATAAGATGCCGAGCAGGCTATCCTTAATGTAGTGAGGCTGGCCAAGATGTGTCTGTATCTGAACCAGTGGAGGCTGCTGAGGGGAGGACGGCTCATAATAATGTCTGGAACGGAGCGAATGGAATGGCATCAAACACCTGGAAACCATGGAAACCATGCGTTTGATGTATTTGATACCATTCCACTGATACCATTACCACACGCCCGTCCTCCCCAATTAAGGTGTCACCAACCTCCTGTGATCTGAACATGTATTCCATCTCATTCCAAAATCATGGCCATTAATATGGAGTTGGTCCCCTCCCTTTGCAGCTATAACAGCCTCCACTCTTCTGAGAAGGCTTTCCACTAGATGTTGGAACATTGCTGCTCTAAAAGCCTCCACTCTTCTGGGAAGGCTTTCCACTAGATGTTGGAACATTGCTGCTCTAAAAGCCTCCACTCTTCTGGGAAGGCTTTCCACTAGATGTTGGAACATTGCTGCTCTAAAAGCCTCCACTCTTCTGGGAAGGCTTTCCACTAGATGTTGGAACATTGCTGCTCTAAAAGCCTCCACTTTTCTGGGAAGGCTTTCCACTAGATGTTGGAACATTGCTGCTCTAAAAGCCTCCACTCTTCTGGGAAGGCTTTCCACTAGATGTTGGAACATTGCTGCTCTAAAAGCCTCCACTCTTCTGGGAAGGCTTTCCACTAGATGTTGGAACATTGCTGCTCTAAAAGCCTTCACTATTCTGGGAAAGGTTTCCACTAGATGTTGAAACATTTCTGCGGGGACTTGCTTTCATTCAGCCACAAGAGCATTAGTGAGGTCGGGGCACTGATGTTGGCCGATTAGGCCTGGCTCGCATTCGGCATTCCAAGTCATCTCAAAGGTGTTCGATGAGGTTGAAGTACTGAATCATACTGAATCATACTGAATCATACTGAATCATGCTTCAAGCTTGTCAGAGGTGAAGTATCTGAATCACAGGAGGCTGCTGACGGGAGGACGGCTCATAAAAACGTCCGGAATGGAGCAAACGGAATGTTTGATGGATTTGTTATCATTCCACTGACTCCACTCCAGTCAATAGAACGAGCCCGTTCTCTCCAATGAAGGTGTCACCAATCTCCTGTGATATGAATACAAGTCAACGATGTATAGTAAACTGTAGGGACTGTGTCTGTGACGCGCCCTCAATGAATGACTGCAGTGCTGTTTATTTTTGACCCTGTCTTTTTGTTTTGTGTCTTTAAGCACCATGTCTGTCAGCCTCAGTGTAATTAAATGGAGACAGAGAGACATGGGGGGAAACGCAGCCCTCTCTCTCAGCAGCAGTGTGCAGAGCCTCTGTGCAGACCAGTCAAGTTCTTCCACATCGATCTCGACTAGCCATTTCTGTATGGACCTCACTTTGTGCACAGGGGCATTGTCATACTGAAGCGTTAATATTTCCCTTCACTGGAACTAAGGGTCCCGAACCATGAAAAACAGCAC
The DNA here is from genome assembly GCF_021184085.1 of Oncorhynchus gorbuscha. Classification (NCBI taxonomy): domain Eukaryota; kingdom Metazoa; phylum Chordata; class Actinopteri; order Salmoniformes; family Salmonidae; genus Oncorhynchus; species Oncorhynchus gorbuscha. The sequence goes on from NC_060177.1 coordinate 7,373,258, forward strand.
CAGACCATTATTCCTCCTCCACCGAACTTTACAGTTGGCACTATGCATTGGGGCAGGTAGCGTTCTCCTGGCATCTGCCAAACCCATATTTGTCCGTCGGACTGCCAGATGGTGAAGCGTGATTCATCACTCCAGAGAACGAGTTTCCACTGCTCCAGAGTCCAATGGTGACGAGGTTTACAGACAACAAATATTTTAAATGGCAAAGATAAATATCCTGACTAACAAAAAAGCATATGATGCTTTTCACATCAACACCTCCTATTCAGACTCAACGTCCCTGAACGTTGTGACCAGGTTCAATGACAGAAAGTATTGATGTAAAAAACATACTTGTTTGTTTATTGGGATATTTATCGTTGCCATTTAAAATATGTGTTGTCTGTTAAAATCAAGTTTGGTGGGAAAAGTCAGTTTCAGTTCCCACGGTGGTGACCTCCCTCCCACATCACGTGTGTATTTACCAGAGCATAAATCAATCATCTTTAACAGCAAGCCAAAATGTACAGAAGGAAACGCTGTACGACTGGTACATCTTGACGTGAACCTGTGTTTAAACTTCTCGATAAAGAGGGTTACCTGCATTCTAAAGTCAATTATCGCTTTGAAGGCAATTATGGTAATAAAAACACTTATTGAGGTATTGTTATCACTAAATTGTTTAAATTATCACCTCAACATAATGCATGATCTCGTCACAGGTTCCAGACCAGCCACACTGTACATTGTAGATATAATATAATACTATATCCTGACTCCTAAAAGGTGATTATCCACTATTAGATATATTGATCATCAATAATGTTTTCATGACTAAACTTCAACTACAGATGTGGTTATCTTAATTTGAGCCAGTTTGCTACAGCAGGAAAATAATCCTGCAGCAACAGGAAATGTGGGATTATAATTAATGGACATTTTTGTAGAGGTTGATACATTTCTCGTAAGGCAAAATCAAGTCTGAAATTTCTAAGTGGAAATGACAAACTTCAGAAGTCTTTTCATAACCTCAAATACACTAGACGTTTTACTTTTCCTGCACTGTAGGAAAGTTATCCCGCAACAGGGTGATCTGAATGCAGACGTGTTTACCTGCTACCTGTGACAAGATTTGGATGTGTGTTCTATTTACACAGATCCCGGACTCCCACTTCACTACCCTTGAATTAGCCCACTTCATTCTCAGTTCAACGTGGGGTCAGCAGCACAACACAGCCCTCACAAGCCTCTTCCCAAGCCAAGGGTCTCCTCCTCTGAAAGGAGCTGGGGGTTTATGTAACGTGCTCCTTGTGTCTTTGAATCCTGACAAAGGAAAACAATGAGAGGTGATAAGTCAGGAGCAGTGTTTTCAGACGGGAGACCAGAGTTGTTTCATTAGGGCACATCGAAGCAAAACGTTTTGCAACGGAGTTCAGAGTCCTTCACTGATTCAGTCAGTTTTCTTCTGTTTGCCTAATGAATACAACCCAAATGAGATGGAAGACAAGATGGTGGATTTTGGATGGTGGAGCCCCCTATTCCCCCGGGCCACTGCCAACTTCCTTCACCATCGGCTGTTCTATGCCACCACCACAGACCACACACTTGGCTCGGAGCAACTAGGCAGGAGATGGAGACAGACGTGAATACTCCCTGGATTTTTTTGAGGCAGCAAGAATGCCCTGGGTCTTGATCACAAGGTTGGAAAATGGCGTGCTGTGAAAATGTTAACAGACCCATCATGTCCCAGAACACATACAGCTACAAACGTTTTGCATAAGGTTCCTCTTGATTGAATGAATCATATGCTCAAATCAAATCAAATTTTATTTGTCACATACACATGGTTAGCAGATGTTAATGCGAGTGTAGCGAAATGCTTGTTCATGTGATCATGCAATGTCTGTTTATTTAACCATGTGGGCTACTGTTCCTTGAATCCCAGTCATTCAACTAGAAACTATTATTATGTGATACTTTGCAATAGTGTGAAAACCACTTCACAAATGCCCATGAATGGCCTTTTTGTAGGTCTAATAATGCAAATTCAAAACAGCATATAAAAAGCACTTTCAATGGTTGAGCGATGTGTCTCTGCTTCGTTCTGTACCACAGACGCAGTATAATCAACTCGTTTACTTTTCAAGTTTAAAGCTAATTACAGCTTTCAAAACGCAGCGGCTCAGAGCTTCGTCAGAGACAAAAAAACAAAATGTCCGCCCCTGTCAAGAGTGAAGAAAAGCACAGACGTCTCAAGACACGATTCGTACTGCTTACATTTGCTTTTCCAGCCAGTCATTCTCTCTCGTTCTCTTACCCAAATATGAGAGCTTCCACAAATACTTGTGTTGTTGAAAGACTCAAACAGGATGCCATTGTGTTATAAACACAGAACTTTCTCCTACTGGAGCCGGTCTGGGCCCATGTACCCACTGTGGTTTGTTGTGTAATCATCCAGCTATGTGTTTTCAGTTTCTCACCACCACCCGCTCTGTCTGTTTCCATTGGTATTGGGCTCTCGTCCCATGGATAGAGTTGGGGGGGGGTGGTCTGATTTCCGCACATTGGAGCAGAATCCGTTTATGAGGAGCAATGCTTTTTGGGGTGTTTGTACTTTCTACAGACTTGAGAGATAGATCTATGATGTACCCAAGACACATGTTCTTCAATGAGAGTAACATATATCTTTTCCCCCTGATGTAGCCCATGACCAGAAGTATTCTCTGGGTCATTACGTCTGATGTAGCCCATGACCAGAAGTATTCTCTGGGTCATTACGTCTGATGTAGACCATTACCAGAAGTATTCTCTGGGTCATTACGTCTGATGTAGCCCATTACTAGAAGTATTCTCTGGGTCATTACGTCTGATGTAGACCATTACCAGAAGTATTCTCTGGGTCATTACGTCTGATGTAGCCCATTACCAGAAGTATTCTCTGGGTCATTACGTCTGATGTAGCCCATTACCAGAAGTATTCTCTGAGTCATTATGTCTGATGTAGCCCATTACCAGAAGTATTCTCTGAGTCATTACGTCTGATGTAGCCCATTACCAGAAGTATTCTCTGGGTCATTACGTCTGATGTAGCCCATTACCAGAAGTATTCTCTGGGTCATTATGTCTGATGTAGCCCATTACCAGAAGTATTCTCTGGGTCATTATGTCTGATGTAGACCATTACCAGAAGTATTCTCCGGGTTATTACGTCTGATGTAGCCCATTACTAGAAGTATTCTCCGGGTCATTACGTCTGACGTAGACCATTACCAGAAGTATTCTCTGGGTCATTATGTCTGATGTAGACCATTACCAGAAGTATTCTCTGGGTCATTACGTCTGATGTAGACCATTACCAGAAGTATTCTCTGGGTCATTATGTCTGACGTAGACCATTACCAGAAGTATTCTCTGGGTCATTATGTCTGATGTAGACCATTACTAGAAGTATTCTCTGAGTCATTATGTCTGATGTAGACCATTACCAGAAGTATTCTCTGAGTCATTACGTCTGACGTAGACCATTACCAGAAGTATTCTCTGAGTCATTACGTCTGATGTAGACCATTACCAGAAGTATTCTCTGGGTCATTACGTCTGATGTAGCCCATTACCAGAAGTATTCTCTGGGTCATTATGTCTGATGTAGACCATTACCAGAAGTATTCTCCGGGTCATTATGTCTGACGTAGACCATTACCAGAAGTATTCTCTGGGTCATTATGTCTGACGTAGACCATTACCAGAAGTATTCTCTGGGTCATTACGTCTGATGTAGACCATTACCAGAAGTATTCTCCGGGTCATTATGTCTGATGTAGCCCATTACCAGAAGTATTCTCTGGGTTATTACGTCTGATGTAGACCATTACCAGAAGTATTCTCTGAGTCATTATGTCTGATGTAGACCATTACCAGAAGTATTCTCTGGGTCATTACGTCTGATGTAGACCATTACCAGAAGTATTCTCTGGGTCATTATGTCTGATGTAGCCCATTACCAGAAGTATTCTCTGGGTCATTATGTCTGACGTAGACCATTACCAGAAGTATTCTCTGGGTCATTATGTCTGATGTAGACCATTACTAGAAGTATTCTCTGGGTCATTACGTCTGATGTAGACCATTACCAGAAGTATTCTCTGAGTCATTACGTCTGACGTAGACCATTACCAGAAGTATTCTCTGAGTCATTACGTCTGATGTAGACCATTACCAGAAGTATTCTCTGGGTCATTACGTCTGATGTAGCCCATTACCAGAAGTATTCTCTGGGTCATTATGTCTGATGTAGACCATTACCAGAAGTATTCTCCGGGTCATTATGTCTGACGTAGACCATTACCAGAAGTATTCTCTGGGTCATTATGTCTGACGTAGACCATTACCAGAAGTATTCTCTGGGTCATTACGTCTGATGTAGACCATTACCAGAAGTATTCTGGTCATTATGTCTGATGTAGCCCCGGGTCATTATGTCTGATGTAGCCCATTACCAGAAGTATTCTCCGGGTCATTATGTCTGACGTAGACCATTACCAGAAGTATTCTCTGGGTCATTACGTCTGATGTAGACCATTACCAGAAGTATTCTCCGGGTCATTATGTCTGACGTAGACCATTACCAGAAGTATTCTCCGGGTCATTATGTCTGACGTAGACCATTACCAGAAGTATTCTCTGGGTCATTACGTCTGACGTAGACCATTACCAGAAGTATTCTCCGGGTCATTATGTCTGACGTAGACCATTACCAGAAGTATTCTCCGGGTCATTATGTCTGACGTAGACCATTACCAGAAGTATTCTCTGGGTCATTATGTCTGACGTAGACCATTACCAGAAGTATTCTCTGAGTCATTATGTCTGACGTAGACCATTACCAGAAGTATTCTCTGAGTCATTATGTCTGACGTAGACCATTACCAGAAGTATTCTCTGAGTCATTATGTCTGACGTAGACCATTACCAGAAGTATTCTCCGGGTCATTATGTCTGACGTAGACCATTACCAGAAGTATTCTCCGGGTCATTATGTCTGACGTAGACCATTACCAGAAGTATTCTCTGAGTCATTATGTCTGACGTAGACCATTACCAGAAGTATTCTCTGAGTCATTATGTCTGACGTAGACCATTACCAGAAGTATTCTCCGGGTCATTATGTCTGACGTAGACCATTACCAGAAGTATTCTCTGAGTCATTATGTCTGAGTATTCTCTGAGTCATTATGTAGACCATTACCAGAAGTATTCTCTGAGTCATTATGTCTGACGTAGAGACCATTACCAGAAGTATTCTCTGGGTCATTATGTCTGACGTAGACCATTACCAGAAGTATTCTCTGGGTCATTATGTCTGACGTAGACCATTACCAGAAGTATTCTCTGGGTCATTATGTCTGACGTAGACCATTACCAGAAGTATTCTCTGGGTCATTATGTCTGGCGTAGACCATTACCAGAAGTATTCTCCGGGTCATTATTCTGGTCATTATGTCTGACGTAGACCATTACCAGAAGTATTCTCCGGGTCATTATGTCTGTATTCTCCGGGTCATTATGACCATTACCATTAGAAGTATTCTCGGGTCATTATGTCTGACGTAGACCATTACCAGAAGTATTCTCCGGGTCATTATGTCTGACGTAGACCATTACCAGAAGTATTCTCTGGGTCATTATGTCTGACGTAGACCATTACCAGAAGTATTCTCGGGTCATTATGTCTGACGTAGACCATTACCAGAAGTATTCTCTGGGTCATTATGTCTGACGTAGACCATTACCAGAAGTATTCTCTGGGTCATTATGTCTGACGTAGACCATTACCAGAAGTATTCTCTGGGTCATTATGTCTGACGTAGACCATTACCAGAAGTATTCTCTGGGTCATTATGTCTGACGTAGACCATTACCAGAAGTATTCTCTGGGTCATTATGTCTGTAGACCATTACCAGAAGTATTCCATTACCAGAAGTATTCTCGGGTATTCTCTGGGACATTATGTCTGAGTATTCTCTGGGTCGTAGACCATTACCAGAAGTATTCTCTGGGTCATTATGTCTGACGTAGACCATTACCAGAAGTATTCTCTGGGTCATTATGTCTGACGTAGACCATTACCAGAAGTATTCTCTGGGTCATTATGTCTGACGTAGACCATTACCAGAAGTATTCTCCGGGTCATTATGTCTGACGTAGACCATTACCAGAAGTATTCTCTGGGTCATTATGTCTGACGTAGACCATTACCAGAAGTATTCTCTGAGTCATTATGTCTGACGTAGACCATTACCAGAAGTATTCTCTGAGTCATTATGTCTGACGTAGACCATTACCAGAAGTATTCTCCGGGTCATTATGTCTGAAGTATTCTCTGGTCATTATGTAGACCATTACCAGAAGTATTCTCTGAGTCATTATGTCTGACGTAGACCATTACCAGAAGTATTCTCTGAGTCATTATGTCTGACGTAGACCATTACCAGAAGTATTCTCTGGGTCATTATGTCTGACGTAGACCATTACCAGAAGTATTCTCCGGGTCATTATGTCTGACGTAGACCATTACCAGAAGTATTCTCCGGGTCATTATGTCTGACGTAGACCATTACCAGAAGTATTCTCTGGGTCATTATGTCTGACGTAGACCATTACCAGAAGTATTCTCCGGGTCATTATGTCTGCGTAGACCATTACCAGAAGTATTCTCTGGGTCATTATGTCTGACGTAGACCATTACCAGAAGTATTCTCTGGGTCATTATGTCTGCGTAGACCATTACCAGAAGTATTAGACCGGGTCATTATTATTACCAGAAGTATTCTCCGGGTCATTATGTCTGGCGTAGACCATTACCAGAAGTATTCTCGGGTCATTATGTCTGGCGTAGACCATTACCAGAAGTATTCTCCGGGTCATTATGTCTGGCGTAGACCATTACCAGAAGTATTCTCTGGGTCATTATGTCTGACGTAGACCATTACCAGAAGTATTCTCGGGTCATTATGTCTGGCGTAGACCATTACCAGAAGTATTCTCCGGGTCATTATGTCTGGCGTAGACCATTACCAGAAGTATTCTCTGGGTCATTATGTCTGACGTAGACCATTACCAGAAGTATTCTCCGGGTCATTATGTCTGACGGCCATTACCAGAAGTATTCCGGGTCATTATGTCCACCATTAAGTATTCTCCGGGTCATTATGTCTGGCGTAGACCATTACCAGAAGTATTCTCTGGGTCATTATGTCTGACGTAGACCATTACCAGAAGTATTCTCGGGTCATTATGTCTGACGTAGACCATTACCAGAAGTATTCTCTGGGTCATTATGTCTCGTAGACCATTACCAGAAGTACCATTACCAGAAGTATTCTCTGGGTCATTATGTCTGGCGTAGACCATTACCAGAAGTATTCTCCGGGTCATTATGTCTGGCGTAGACCATTACCAGAAGTACGGGTCATTTACCATTACCAGAAGTATTCTCTAGGGTCATTATGTCTGACGTAGACCATTACCAGAAGTATTCTCCGGGTCATTATGTCTGACGTAGACCATTACCAGAAGTATTCTCTGGGTCATTATGTCTGACGTAGACCATTACCAGAAGTATTCTCCGGGTCATTATGTCTGACGTAGACCATTACCAGAAGTATTCTCCGGGTCATTATGTCTGACGTAGCCCATTACCAGAAGTATTCTCTGGGTCATTATGTCTGACGTAGACCATTACCAGAAGTATTCTCCGGGTCATTATTCTGTAGACCATTACCAGAAGTATTCTCTGGGTCATTATGTCTGACGTAGACCATTACCAGAAGTATTCTCGGGTCATTATGTCACGTAGACCATTACCAGAAGTATTCTCCGGGTCATTATGTCTGACGTAGACCATTACCAGAAGTATTCTCGGGTCATTATGTCTGACGTAGACCATTACCAGAAGTATTCTCGGGTCATTATGTCTGACGTAGACCATTACCAGAAGTATTCTCCGGGTCATTATGTCTGACGTAGACCATTACCAGAAGTATTCTCCGGGTCATTATGTCTGACGTAGACCATTACCAGAAGTATTCTCCGGGTCATTATGTCTGACGTAGACGTAGCTGCATGGACCGTCTTCGTTTGGTCAGGACAGATGCTTTCGGTTTCATGTTGTACTTTAATTCTAGACCCACAAATAATATCACTGGGAATTATCAGAGGAAACTTCCCTCATCACCTCCAGGCTGGCAGCTGATCAGTGGATGTGCCTTCCTTCTTCAGGGGCCTTCTGGATCTTTGGTACAGCCAATCAGATGTGAATGAACCTCATTTGGTTGATCCTGCCGGTGGTAATGAAGTAACATAGCTATTTAATTGTAAGACTATGACTGAAGCTTTTCAACGTACTGTTGAGCGTAAAGGGTAAATGCATTGTGTTTATCCTCCACTACACCTCTTGCTGTTTTTATCCCACAACTGATCAGAATGTTCTTTGACCTCGACAACTCTAGTGCCCTGTCACGTCACATATCTCAACTCAATACACAAAACACCACCAGAGAATATCAGTAGAAAGACTAAATCAAAGTTTGAAGAAAGCCCAACATCTTAGAATACGAGTACTTTATTGTCAATGTGTGAATGGCATAACTCTTTCAGGTGATTGATAACATCTGAGAACTAAAACCAGGCGTGTCATGTTGTCTGCAGGATATATCTCTTTCAGCATATATAGAATCCAAAGTGCATCATTCTGTTCTTTTTTGTTTTATTTCGTCCATATACACATTACACTATACATAAATAATTGCATTGTAAAAATGACTTGGTATTTACAAGTATAATATATTTCATATAATATATAAAACTTTATATTAAATCTAGGTAGATTATATTTGGGATAGTTGGTTGAGATAGCTGTCTGTGTGTGTGTGTGTGTGTGTGTGTGTCTATGTGTGTGTGTGTGTGTCTATGTGATGTGTGTGTGTGTGTGTGTGTGTATGTGTGTGTATGTGTGTCTATGTGTGTGTGTGTATGTGTGTGCGTGTGTGTGTCTACTGTGTCTGTCTTGTGTGTGTGTGTGTGTCTGTGTGTATGTCTGTCCATCCATCCCTCTGTCTGTCTTCCTAGTCTGTGTATGTGTGTGTGTCTGTGTCCCTCTGTCTTATGTGTGTGTATGTGTGTGTGTATGTGTGTGTGTGTCTGTCTGTGTCCATGTGTGTGTACACATATACCTGTGAGCACCTGTGTAAGTATATACGTGTACTGTATTTGTGTTTCCCCGTCTGTCCATCCATCCCTCTGTCTGTCTTCCTAGTCTGTGTGTTATCTGTGTGTATGTCTGTCCATCCATCCCTCTGTCTGTCTTCCTAGTCTGTGTGTTATCTGTGTGTATGTCTGTCCATCCATCCCTCTGTCTGTCTTCCTAGTCTGTGTGTTATCTGTGTGTATGTCTGTCCATCCATCCCTCTGTCTGTCTTCCTAGTCTGTGTGTTATCTGTGTGTATGTCTGTCCATCCATCCCTCTGTCTGTCTTCCTAGTCTGTGTGTTATCTGTGTGTATGTCTGTCCATCCATCCCTCTGTCTGTCTTCCTAGTCTGTGTGTTATCTGTGGGTATTGAGCAACACCTCCACCCAGCAGGGGCAGGAGGTGACGAACTGTCTGGAGTAGCAGGGGCCCCAGCCCTTGGCGAAGCTGATCCTCACACTGTGGGGATCATAGGGGCCCTCCAGCCCCACAGGGGGCTCCATGCCCTGCTGCAGGATCCAACTGGACTTGTCATAGTCAAACACTTTGAGTGAGTAGCCAGGCATCACCCTCCTCACAGTCAGTCCCCTCACTGAGCTGGGCAGGTCCAGGGTGGGCGAGTGGACAAACACTGGGTGCTGGCTACGGTTGTAGATCCACACTCCGTCAGGTTCTTGGCTCAGGACAATCCCGTAGCCGATTTTGCTGCGTGTTCGCTGGACACAGCTGCCCGTGCTGCTGCCACTACCGCCGCGGTGACTACGGTTGCCATGGTGACCGTCGCAGCGGTGACCGTTGCTAGCGTTGGCAACGGCGTTGAGTTGGCCCAGGCAGAGGCCCGTGCCCTGAGGTAGGTCGTAGAAGATGCTGAGCGAGGGCTCGTGGGCCGGGTAGAGGCGCCCGACCCGCGTCTGCTGTTCCCAGTAGGCTACGCTGCACCAGTGGGAACGCCGCTCACAGGAAGACGAGGAGCCCACGGAGGTACCGGGGGCTGAGAAGGAGAGAGAGAGACATTGTTGTTGTTGTAACCCCATTCACTTTTCATGCCAATAAAGCTGATATGAATTATATTAATTTGTGGGGGAGGAAGAGAGTGAAAGTTACCCTGAATATCTGAACAAACTAAAGCTAGATTTACTACAGTCACTAACATCAAGTAAAGACATGTGTCCATTGACCAGACTGATACACTTAGGAGAGAGACCAGACTGATAGACCGAGGAGAGGGACCAGACTGATAGACTTGGAGAGAGACCAGACTGATAGACCGGGAGAGAGACCAGACTGATAGACCTAGGAGAGAGACCAGACTGTTAGGCCGAGGAGAGAGACCAGACTGATAGACCGAGGAGAGGGACCAGACTGATAGACCGAGGAGAGAGACCAGACTGATAGACCGAGGAGAGGGACCAGACTGATAGACTTGGGAGAGAGACCAGACTGATAGACCGAGGAGAGAGACCAGACTGTTAGGCCGAGGAGAGAGACCAGACTGATAGACCGAGGAGAGAGACCAGACTGATAGACCGAGGAGAGAGACCAGACTGATAGACCGAGGAGAGGAAATGGAAACTGTAACATTTTCAACACAAAACAATCCTACTTACAAAAACAAAAACTCCTCAGCTTCTAGTAAGTTCCTCGTTCCTCATTTCCCATGAGCCATTAGTAGTATGTTCTAAAAACCCTGGAAAAACTGTCATCTTGACCAGCAATACCCCACTGCACCTTCCTCCCCCTCCCCCTCTACACCCCTCCCCTCCGCATTCCAGACGGGTGAGCCCGCGTGGGAGAGCCCCCCCCCATTCCTCCATCTCATAGCCCCTATCCCCACGAGCTAAGAGAGAGAGGGAGAAAGGAAAAGTGAGCGAGAGAGACAGAGAGAGAGAAAGAAAGGGAGAGAGAAAGGAAGAGAGAGAGAGAAAGAAGGAGAGAGAGAGAGAGAGAGAGAGAGAGAGAGAGAGAGAGAAAGAAAGGGAGAGAGAAAGGAAGAGAGAGAGAGAAAGGAAGGGAGAGAGAGAGAGAAGAGAGAGAGAGAGAGAGAAAGGGAGATAGAGAAAAGAAGGGAGAGAGGGAGAGAGAGAGAAAGGGAGAGAGAGAGAAAGGGAGGGAGAGGGCGAGAAAAGGAGGGAGAGAGAGGGAGAGAGGAAGGGAGAGAAAGGGAGAGAGAGAGAAAGGGGAGAACGGGAGAGAAAGAGAGAGAAAGGAGGGAGAGAGAGAAAAGGAGGAGAGAGAGAGGGAGAGGAGAGAGAGAGGAGGGAGAGAGAGAAAGGGGAAGAGAGAAAGGGAGAGAGAGAGAAAGGGAGGGAGAGAGCGAGAAAAGGAGGGAGAGAGAGGAGAGAGGAGAGAGAGAGAGAGAGAGAGAGAGAGAGAGAGAGAGAGAGAGAGAGAGAGAGAGAGAGAGAGAGAGAGAGAGAGAATCTATCTGTGTATCTTGTTGGGGGAGAATGCAGAGAGCTGTGGGTTGGCAGTGCACTACATTGCTGCCTGCCATAAGATGAGGGACAGTGTCTGTCAAACCAATCAACCTGCACATGTACTCTACTGTATGCTTATTGTTATTGTTCAATAAATGGTTATCCAAAGTAAGCTTCAGCAATATGAACATTGTTACATCATGCCAATAAAGCAAACTGAATTGAATTTAATAAAGAGAGAGAGCGAGAGAGAGACAGAGAGAGACAGAGAGAGAGAGGGCAGAGAGAGAGAGAGAGAGAGAGAGAGAGAGAGAGAGAGAGAGCAGAGAGCGAGAGAGAGCAGAGAGAGAGAGAGAGAGAGAGAGAGAGAGAGAGAGAGAGAGAGAGCAGAGAGCGAGAGAGAGACAGAGAGAGAGACAGAGCAGAGAGAGAGAGAGAGAGAGAGAGAGAGAGAGAGAAGAGAGAGCAGAGAGAGAGCAGAGACAGAGAGAGAGAGAGAGAGAGAGAGAGAGAGAGGGCAGAGGGGGAGGGATCATGCAGCATTCAGCTCCCTGACAACCTAGCGCGAGCCCGCGAACCCCTGACCCCCCAGCCCTCATGCTATCAGCTCACATTAACTCCCACACAGAGTGATGCCATTATTTTGCTCCAGAGACTCTATTGACACAGAGGATTTAAAGCCCATGTGCCTGTGGCCCCATTCCTTTCATACTCATGCTAGCCCCCATCTCTGGGGCCCTAATGGCCGCCCTCTTTCCTATTAACAGGCTGCTTTAAGGTGACGCTGTGCGGAGAGATGCAGTGTGTGGAGCTGTACGTTTTCACTGTGGACATTTGACTTTTCCGTAGGTGGACATACTCTGTGTGCAAACTTTAACATGTGCAAACACACACACCGTTTTTTCAAATTGCACTTCTCATCTGAGGCCCACGTGTGTCATTAGTGAATTCCAGCCTGGCAGCTCCTGCGGTCTGCACTTTTTACAGCTCCGCAATAAGAGGGAACAGAACAGGCTGCTAGCAGGGAGCGGGATCAGACAGACGTTACACAGCCTGTACTCTTCCCTGTAATAACACAGATCAACTCATACACATTCGATTAGAAATGTCTAAATGTCAGGTATTTCTCCAGTCCCCTGCATGAACTGAAACAGTGCAAATCCTTCATTGGCATCAAATGCATGACACACAAGTGGGTTATATTGACTCTTTAACTACGCAACGTGTTCACAGTACAG